>NC_048234.1:38409566-38508348 GCF_002007445.2 Ailuropoda melanoleuca
CGTGAGTGACGAGCGGGGGGCGGGGCGCCGCGCTCGGGCCTGGGGCGTGGGGGTGGGGTGGCGCAAGGTCGTTTCCGTGAGGACTACTTCGGCGTGCGGTGGGGAGTGGGGTTTGGGCACGTGGAGTGACTGCTGACTTGTGGACTCTGGAGGCGTGTCGCTCCACGACCTGTCTCTGGGAAAGGTGCTTAGGAACGCTGAGCGCCGGAGCTGGTGCTCTCCAAAGCAGAAAGTTCCCAGGCCCAGGTACATACATTTGTCTTCCTTTCTGGTCGAGCTAGGCAGTTCTTAAGAGCATGGACTTACCGCAGAGTCGTGGAATAAACAGTCCAAACGCACCCCTACTCGTCCCGCCCTCGGCGCATGCTGTATTGTAAGGGGTATTGGAGGATGGTGCTAATGCAACTTTCGCTTTTAGGTGCTGATTTTGGAACCCAACCCAATCCGAGAATATGGGATTGGGCGGCTCTGTCAACACTCCGCGAGAAACATCGAATAATCTTGATTGAACACCTGTTGTTTGTCAGACCTTGTCTTGGCTGCTCAGGGGCTTCTGCCTTTTAATTCTGCCTGTTAATTCAAATACACCTAAGCACCAGGCATTATACCAGGCATATATAGGAGCCTGGTAAATGGAGAGTCCAGGAAAGAATGAGATCCTGGGAGGACATAAGTGCAGCAGGGCTAGCAGTCGGGAGGAGGAGAACCAAAGGATAGGTGGCTTTTCTTGTGGCGGTGCTAGAGGTAAAGGGAGAAGGAGGTACGGTGGGGTGGTTCTGGGTAGGATAGACTCTTGCTTAGTGTTTCACTGTGGAAAGAACTAATCAGTGGTGTGTTTTAGAGCCCGGTTTATCTTTCATCCCCTAAAACCTACAGGATCGGAGAGTTCAAAATTTCCTTAAGTAGTTCGGTCTCCCTACTAATGAAATACAATAAGAGAATGGTTATTTTTGCCTCTAAATCTGGTTTAACACAATAGAAACGATGAGATTAGGGGATGGTAGTATGGTGGGTTTGTCTTGACTTCATCTGATTAGCTGGGTGATTTGGCACAAGGTGTTTCACTTCTCATGCCCTTCCTCCTACAGACACCGTGAAGATTAAATGAAAGGCCCTTAGACGAGTGTATGGCACCTGGCTAAGTAGTAGCAACTCAATAAACGTTGCTAGTTGTTCATGGATATTTAAAGAGGTCATATATTGTGAAACTGATATTACAATGGTGGATATACATGCCGTTATACATTTGTCCAAACCCATAGAACATATCACACCAAGAATGAATCCTAATGTAAACAGTGGACTTTGGGGATAATGTTGTGTCCACATAGGTTCATCAGTTGTAACAAATACCCCACCCTGGTGCGGGATGTGGATAGTGGAGGATTTGGGCTTGTATGGGGACAAGGAGTATAATGAAACTCTGCACTTTCCATTCAATTTTGGTGTGAATCTGAGACTGCTCTAAGAAATAAAGTATGTTAATAAAATGTAAAAAAAAATGCTATGTATTATTCTTAATTGTTGAAATATTGTTATGTTGTTGTGTAGCACTTTATAGATTTCAACAGCAGCCTTGGGCACACTGTCTCATGGTAGCCTCACCATCTTGGGCTGAGTAGGCAGGAGCACTGGGACGGCTAGTTTAAAAATGATGCACAAACTGGCTTTCTAGTATAGTGTGTTCGAAAAAGAAGTGTGTTTAAAAAATCTAGTCCTACATTTTCTGATTCAGGATCCACCATTTTGTTTAATTCTTTCATCTATTTAATACTACTCAGTTTTTAACTTGGTTGGCTATTTTGCATGTTAGTGGTACGTCATATAATGTACTTGTTAGTGGGGCAGGCATACCTAATGTTATTTGAGACTGGTGCAGGTCCCTGAGATAAATTGGCATTTAGAAGGTTTTCATGACTATATAAGAAAGATGTGGGCTCCCTTATCTCGGGGCAGCAGCTGTCCTGGAGTGTCAAGAGGTGGACGTGGTAATGGTTGAGGGAGTTGGCAAGCTGTAACCACATTTAGATTTCCACCAATAGGTTAAAAACTTAAAATAGGGAAAATGTTCAAGGTTGTTACTTTGGGCCTTAGTTCCAGGGTTTTAGACATTTAAAAAAGTGTTTTTCCTCTTTAAGACCTCACTTGATCCTCACTACTCTGTGAAAGGGCAGGTGTGACTTCCATTTTATAGGCAATGGAAACTGAACTGCCATGAGGTTAGGGGGACTGCCACACTCTCAGCTGGAAAACTGGCAGAGCCAGAGACCTTCATTAAGTCTAGAATTCCACCCAGGGAAGTGTGCTAAATTCTTGACTGCTGTTGTCCAAACACACCTGCTTCCAAAGAAAAAAGTACTGAGCACATCTTTACTGTTTTATGGAACTTTGTTGAATTGTTCTCATTTTTTTTTTTGTTTGTTTTTTTGCCTTAACACTATGAACCCTATTGACCTATCTACCCAGGATTTTTTTTTCTACTCAGGAAAGATTTTTTTTTTTAGATAGAACCATTTCTGAAACACATTTGAAAATGAAAAGTAAAAAGTTATGTCAGAACGTTTTTGTTGATACCGTACACACTGAGCAAGGGATTAGAAAGTGTAGACTGGGGCTGTAAGAATAGATTTCATTTTCTTGTTTGTTCCTGGGAGAAAGAGGAAAGGAAATCATGCTAGTGGAGCATTTGTGGAGCTTGCAGAGGGACAGGCCAGCTGCATTTGAACGATAACTACACCCTGGGAGCTGGCCTCAGAAGGGAGCAGATGCACTGGTCCCCTGGCTGGGGCGCTGAGAAGGGGCTGTGACCAGGGCCCAAGTCAAGGGTCATCCATTCTCCAGGTCTGGCAAATACCGGTCACGGTCCCATGGATCAGTGTGAGGGAATGAAATCTCCCGCAGGAATTAGAATAAAATGTAGGAAGCTTTTAAACATTCTTAAAAGGATATAAGGAAACATGGTTTCCATGAAAAGGAAGATAATAAGAATCAACTTGAATGAGAGGAAAAGGGAAGTTGGTTGAAGTACATTGAGGATGATTAGAAGTGAAATGACCAAATTCATGTGAGACAGAAAACAGCAAAATGACATCAAAAATCCAGCCAGTCATGTGGAGATTAAATTTGAGTTTTTCTAAGATGAAGGAAAAAGATGATAAAGAAATACTGAAAAAAGACAAAAGTATTTTTGAGAAAAAAAAAAAATTAGGAACATACTCTCCCAAGTTGAAAAAACCAACAACCAAAAAACCAAACTGGGCTAGGGAGATACATGGGATTCGCTTTTGTTTAGACAAAGGTCAATGACACAAAACTTACAGGGATAAGTAAACGCTAAAATATCCAAGCACAAAAATAAAACCTACAAGGGAACAAAAATTAGGCTGGCCTCCAATTTCTGCTATCATGCCAGAAGACAGCATTAATAGGCTTTCCAAAGAAAATGTGACAAGAATTGTGTGCCCAGTTAAGCTCATTTTCATGCTGAAGGCGAGAGAAATCAGAAGAAGAGCAGCTTCTGCCCCAGGGTACATAATTCATGAGGTTAATTCAGGAGTTTGGGTTCATTCAAACTAGAGTACGGAATGAACACTAATCCTTTCTACCACAAGTTCCCAAATTCTGTAGGTAATTTTGATAGAATTCTTCTTTAACTGGAGTATGTCTTCAAGTAGGTGAAAAGAAGGGCTCACACGTGTTATTTTCTGAGCCCTCTCCTACCTGGGAACGCTTGCCCAGCAAACACCCATCCCATCCTTCTCTGTCTTCATCCCACCAAGCCTGTGCCTCTCCTGTGGGCATTCCCAGGGGTTGGCACACAGCGGGGTCAAAGAACAGCAGCAGATCGCTTGAGCACAAGTAGAGGGAGCACGAGAGAAAGAGCAGCAGAGCTGTACTGCCCTCACCCCTTCATCTGGTTTCCTCATGAAATTTAGGACTCTTGCTAGAAAGTAATGTGGATAAAATTACAGGTTGAAATTCTGATTTTATTTCAAAATGATAAATAAGCCGAGGCATAGTTCTGACCACATACTACTTCTGGAGGGCTTGTGGAGTTAGAGAAACAGTTCCAGGAGGGCTCCAGTCAGACTCAAAATGACACCAACCAAACTTGTGATTGGCTGAGATGGCCTCTTTAATCCTCAGGGATTTTTAAAAGTTCTCCACCCTAATTTCTGAGTATCATAAAAAGTAAAAAGCTCTTCTATTTTGTCATTTTTCCTTTGAAAATGTTTTTAGCAGCAAACAGGACTACATGTTTTCCTTACTTCATTTTTATGAGCATAGTATTTCTATGTCAACTTACTTAAAATTAGGGAAAAACCCCCAGAGCCCCTCGGTGGCGCTGCCGACCCACAGAAGGCTCGCATAAATAGGTACTCAATGTTCGCGTTGTCACTTCTACAAATACCAATAAAATAAGGTTTGTAAATTGTAAATACAGTAGTAGCGGTTCACACATATTTGATATGCTTTCACACAAGGATTCAGTAAACAATAAATATAATTTCCCCTCTTCAAAACAAAAAAGGGATTTGTAGGTGAAAAAAAGGGTTAATTTACTCAGGGTTTATCAGCACACCACTTTTAGTGTGCTTTGAAATAATTAAAAACCATGAAATTGTATTCACTGAATACTGGCTTACTTATACTTTTTTTTTTTTTTTTAAACCTGGCTTAAAAAAAAAATAAAACCTGGCTTAAATACATACATCATGGCTTTCTCTTAAAATCCTTACATCTATGGGGATTTGTGGTACGTGAGATTGTATTAAATTTTTTCCCCCTCATTAACAATTTCATTAAGTTAAAAAAAAATCGGACATTTCCCTTAAATGTTAAGTTGAAGCCTGATCTATGCTGCTGTGTCCTGTGAAATGAACCTAATTTCAAAGTGAATGGGAACGCCTGAGTGGCCATTTAGAGTGCTGCATTTTTTCCTTCCCTCATGATTCCTGCTGGGTCCTCTTCGCTGAGGCTTTTCCCTGAGTCATATATTTACTGGAAAGGCTACCTAGAGGGGGGGAAAAAACAAAACCCAACATAAATAAAACAAGCCTCACTTTATCACAAAAGCCATAAAATTACTTCTTCTTATTAATTATTTACAGAAACTTTTCACAATGGTATTGGTCACTTATTTTGAATTGAGTAAGCAAGACTAGATATAAAAAAGGTATGTAAGGAACATGATCTATTAAACACAAACCTAGTCAAAATTCTTTCCAAATGCAGGCAAAGGTTGCTAGAGTGACATCATTCTAATACACTGGCATGTTCACGGTTTCCATGTTGGTGCAGAGGGCCAGGTGGACTTTTCGAAACCTCTGCTTTGCATGTATCAGTGTCTTCACACAGAATAGATTGCAACAAATTCTTTGGTTAGAAATAAGTATCTTGCATCATTATTTTGCAGATATGAACCCGTGAATGGTGACATTCTAGCAATAACTTATTGACAGAAAAGAAAAAAGGAAATTTATTATATTTACATGTAAAGGACAGAAATGTGGATTACTAATTAAAACCATACTACAGAAGAGTTAATAAGTTTCGTTATGGAGTGTAAACAAATAGATCAATGAAACAAGAAAACTGAGAAATTCTTAAGTGATTACGCTTCAGAAAGTAGTAAGTATATAACAAAGGTTGCATTTCTAACCAATGAGGTAAAGTAACTGGTACTGTGTCAAGTAAGTCATTTTGGGAGGGAGGGGTGAGTTAGTTTTCTTTCCTACAGCATACCCTTCCTCTCCACCCAATTCCAGATGAAATACAGAATTAAAAGAGTGTCAAAGTATAAAAAGTAGTGAATATTTATATAATTTCGGGGTGGGAAGTTTCCTAAGCATGCCACCTTCACCTATGAGAAAGGCTTGCAATGCTTAGTACTAGAGCAAGTAATAGGGAAAAGATGAACACCAATATACAGCTGGGGAAATAAAAAGCGATATATGGAAGAGGAAAACAAAAAGCATATAAGTATATATAAAAAACACTTAGTATCAATGAGTAATCAAAGAAATGCAAATTAAAACAATTTTTGATCACCAAATTGAAGGAAGATCAGAAGGACAGAGAGGAGGGTTGGAATTTTGCTAAATGAATATTCATAGAAATCTTGTAATAATTGAAGTATGCAAATAACTTAAATGTCCAAAACTTGTGATACAAATGACTAAGTATATAATGGACACAATAGAATACTAGATTTGCATAGAAGGATAATTAATAATATAAAAAGTAGGTTATAAAACCACATGAATAGTATGTCCATAAAAACTAAAAATTAAAGGGGCGCCTGGGTGGCTCAGTTGGTTAAGCATCTGACTCTTGATTTCGGTTTAGGTCTTGATCTCAGGGTTGTGAGTTCAGCCCTGCGCTGGGTTCCATGCCCAGCGTGGAGCCTACTTAAAAAACCACTAAAAATTAAAAACAAACAAATGAAAAAATCCCATCAATCAAATGTTTGGTGCTTCCTTTTCCTTATCTGTAAAATGTGAGCTACTACACCTACCCCCTTGGAGTTATTCTGAAGATTAAATTAACTGATTAGGTAAAGCTGGCACATAGGAAAGTACTCAGTAAATGTTAGCCATTAGTAGTACACTGATGTGAAAAGATGGGAAGACTTTATTTCCCAAACCTAAATAGTAGTTATGCTCCAGAATAAAGCTTTTATTTTATTCATTTTGCTTAACCATCTCTGTTTACTAAAGGAAACCTATTAAGTATACAAATAGAAACTTATGGCCCCCAGAAGCAAACCTTTCAAAGCAGAGCATCGAGATAGTCAATTCACAGTGAGAAATGAGTGCTGTCAGGAAACAGCAAAGCACTCTCCTGACACCCTCGAGCCTCGACTGGTCTGCAGGCAACACATCTTTGATATTCTGAGCTGCCCGAAGTATTGAGGATAGACTCATCATTCCAGGGACAAAAAGTTTAGATTACTATACCTCGTACTTTACACACAATCCAGATGGGTTAAAGATCTAAACAGAAAAAAATAAAGTTTTAAAGCTATTAGAAGAAACTATAGATGGATATCTTTAAGAACTCAGGGAAGAATTTCTTAGAGATGACCCTAAAATCACTGAGCTATGTGACCATAAAAACTAACCATGGACAATCCATCACTGATTATCTCAAAATGTAAAACTTTGGAGTGGCGACACACAAGTTGGAAGACAAGATATACTAGAGGAAGGTATCTGGAATGTATATAATTAAGTAATAGTATTCAGAATAAATGAAGAATACTTACAAATTAATAAGGAAATGATGATAATGCAACAGGAAAACAGACAAAACGATAGGAATAGGGATTTTACAGAACTCCCAACTAGTCAACAAATATATAAAATGGGCAAATGATATGAACAGGGAATTCATAGAAGAGTAACTCCAACTGGCTAATAAACATATAACAGCATCACCAGAGTCAAGAAAATTTACATTAGAACAATACCAAGGTATTTTTCACCCATCAAATTTGCAAAAATAAACACTACTGGTGGGAGTGGCAATTATTTCAACCAATAACTTGATAATAATCTAAGTTGAAAATGCACGTATCCTATGATTAATAGTTTGACTTCTAGATACACAAACTATAGAATCTCTCATACATGCTCAAGGAGAGTCAGACAAGAATGTTCACTACAGCACTGTTTATAATAGCAAAAAAAAAATGCAATTTAAATGCTCATGTGCTAAGTAATGGATAATATATTCTGTATTCACAGATGGAATACTGAAAAGAAAATTAAATCTCTATATAGCAATATATATAAATTTCAAAATCACTTCATTAAATAGATATGAAAAAGCAGGGTGTAGAATATTCTTATTATACAGTATAATACATCATTTAAATTAAAAAATTCACCAAGGATACGTATGTGAAAGGGTACATATGTGAGTTTAAAAAAAGAACTGGAAGAACATCTGAACTCATAATAACAGATGCCTCTGGGCTGGAGGGGACACGAAGGATGGAATGGGTCTGGAATGGCAGTCAAAGGGGACTTCGACAATCTTAATGATCTTTTACTGGAAAAAGATTGAGAAGAAAATGAGAAAAAAAAATAAGGTCAGTTCTCTAGTAGATGAGTTATATTTGTATCTTTATATTTTTCCCAACATGTCAGGAAACCACTCTTTTCTAAGAATGGTGCTAATAGTCTTATTACTACAACCCCTATGTAAAAAAATAAATTTCATCATACCTGAAGAAATTTCATGTAAAAATGTGCATGTAAAAAAGTAAACCCACTAGAAATAAAACATGGATGAACTTTTATGTAATCTGGGGGAAGAACATGACATTTATAAAACTCTGTAAGCATGACTTGAAATCACCTAAAAGTTAGCTAGATGAAACTACTAAAGCAAACAAGCAACAAACTGCCTATATGGCAAAACAAATCATACATGAGGCTGAAAGAATAGTAAACTGGAGTGGTGGCGATGGAGGACAGAACACATTTGACACAGCACGAATGGATTTCTATGTTGAAAGAGCTAAAAACAAAAATGACTACCCTAATTTAAAAATACAAAGATAGAAACATGAAGAAATACAGATGAAAACCTATGAACAAAACAGGAGACTCCAACGGAGGATACAAGCCGATGGGCAAAAGACTACTCCCATGATGTGAGGGTTTGGAAACAGGCAGTCAGGGACTCTCTGAGGTGGTCAGCAATCCCCTTTTGGCATTGCCGGCATCATTGTCAGAAGGTGTGTACTTTTTGGGGCGCCTGGGTGGCACAGCGGTTAAGCGTCTGCCTTCGGCTCAGAGCGTGATCCCGGCGTTATGGGATCGAGCCCCCACATCAGGCTCCTCTGCTGGGAGCCTGCTTCTTCCTCTCCCACTCCCCCTGCTTGTGTTCCCTCTCTCGCTGTCTCTATCTCTGTCAAATAAATAAATAAAATCTTAAAAAAAAAAAAAAAGAAGGTGCGTACTTTTTAACCTATCATTCTACTGACTAGGAATTTATCCTGAGGAAATAACTAGGCAAATATGCTTGATAGTGTTTGACATAACAGCGGTCTTCAAACTTGGGGACATGTATTCCTGAGCCAACTGAACACGATGAGTGGGCTGGAAGCTTTAGGGGACTTGACTGTGGTGCCTCATGGCTACCTGGATTCTTTCTGGGAATTCCTCTGTGGCCAAGGTTTTGGGCTGGTTCTCAGGAGACACACCAGTCTTCCTATCACAGTCCTTCTCCTGTTTTATAAAAGAGAGGCATGTTTCCTACTTATCCAAATCTTAATGTGGTACATGGCCCTGGGAAAAGACCTGAGGAGGCAGGAAGACAAACGAAATGCTGGTATCTAAGAAAAATCCCCAAATTTTAGCTTTCGTAAAATTACACTGATAGCTGGTGTTCATCACAAATAACTCCTGATGATACGTTACTATGTGATTTTGGGTCATTTAGTTTAAAAAGGAATGGCAGACGCTGAGTAACACTGTTGTAATACATCTTCCATTCCCAAAGTAAGGATATCTGTTGTTTTTAATACGCTATCATAAAGACTACTGGGGTTTCTTGATGTTTACCAACTATAAAAACAAAAAAGATTTGGGATAGAAATGATAAGGAACACTGTTTCATTCCTGTACTATTGATCCAAAAATAAGTGATTGCATGGGGAAAATCCCATCTATCTCATTAAATGGCAGTCACTTTCAGTATGTAAACATAAAAAGAAAAATCTTTTTCACTAGTTTTTAATGAAAAATTGTAACATCTGTTTTGCTCAATTATATATTCTAATGCAAAAACTCAAATTTAGAAAAATTTTTACATTTTGATAAAAAGCTTAAAAAATCCAATTTACATACATATTTTTGTTGAAGATAAAGACAGGCTGATCAATAAAATGCTTGAATTTGAATCTTTTATCTTTTTTTAAGATTTTATTTTTAAGTAATCTCTATACCCAAAGTGGGGCTTGAACTTACAACCCTGAGATCAAGAGTCACATGTTCTACCCACTAAGCCAGCCAGGTGCCCCTAAAATGTTTGAAATATATATGATAAAAATATACCACCTTAAGATGGAAGTAAAACAAAGGAATTCAAGGAGGAAAGTAAAATGATGTAAAATTTCTGCTTGTTAAGGAGCTGTAAAACAATGGCAGCATGTATGAAAAAGCAGTGATATATTAATTTCATTTGATATGGTTAAGGCTAATAAGTTTTATTTTAAAATGTCAACATTTATTTAAAAAAATACCCTCAGGATTTATATGCTTTGCAATTTTGATGAAAAATTTAGATATCAACTTAAAAATATACAAAATATATGGGCTTTCTACATTTTGGGGGAAGAATATGAGAGCAAAAAAAAGTTTTAGAGGACACTGATATACCAAATATTTGAAAGTAGCTAGTCCATTAATAAGGAATGATTAAATAATGGTATGTTCATATACAGTAATATCAAGAAGGGTATCAAAAAGAATGATCTGTACTCACTGATAACAAGGTCTCCCCATATTGTTTGCTATTTTATTTTACTAAAGATTTTAAGTAATCGCTACACCCAACATGGGGCTTGAACTCACAACCCTGAGATCGAGAGTTGCATATTCTACCAACTGAGCCAACCAGGCACCCCTATTTCTGTTATTTTAAATTTACTATTATAAAGATCTTTTTTTTTTTTTTTTAATTTGTTAGGCTTTTAAATTCTGGTCAAGGAAAAAAACTGTTATAGTATATATACATCATCACGGGGGGGGGGGTTAAAGATACCATCAATCTCTTACAATATCTCCAGTTTTTAGGATTTCAAACTGTGCGATTAAAATGGAATAAATGAGGGGCGCCTGGGTGGCACAGCGGTTAAGCATCTGCCTTCGCTCAGGGCGTGATCCCGGTGTTATGGGATCGAGCCCCACATCAGGCTCCTCCGCTGTGAGCCTGCTTCTTCCTCTCCCACTCCCCCTGCTTGTGTTCCCTCTCTCGCTGGCTGTCTCTATCTCTGTCAACTAAATAAATAAAATCTTAAAAAAAATAATAAAATAAAATGGAATAAATGAAAAGACAGACATAGTTTTTTTGAAATAAAACTTTCTTTGCAAAAAGGGGGAGGTTTTTTTGAAATTCTCATTCTTAATCAATTGTTATTATGTAAACCAGAGTACTTAATTGATGCATGAAAATCAGTTGACTATGGTCTACACCCTCCACATACTCCTGTTTTGTTACGAATTTCCATGATTAGTTAGAAGAGGGAAGTAACATCGAGGCAGGAGACTGTTGACACCAGTTACAAGGCGGTGATAACTTGCTGAGGGACAATATGACCCGGATGCTGTGAAAAGGGCTTTATGTATAGGAAATTAGTCCTTACAATTCTCCTGTGAGGTGCCAGCCCCAATTTATTGATAAGGACACTGAGGCACAGAAAGGTTCGGTAACTTGACAGAGGTTGAAAAGCCAGCAGATAGTTGGGCTGCATTTCAAACTCAAGTATGTCTGACTTGAAAGACCTTATTCTTGACCATCCTCCCACTTAGTCTTCTTTATTCTTTCAAAATGAATATACCACTAGTGAGTAAAACTCACTGAACATCTAAGGCACTGTGTCAGCTCTGTGTATGAGGGGGAGAGGAGTCACAATGAAGAACAAGGAAATTTCATGGAATCTTCTATTCACTACTCTCCCATTTGGGAGTTAAGGACTATATGCAGCCCAGCAGAAAGGAATGGAGTAGGAGATACCAAGAAAGAGAACTTGGCTTATTATGGGCTGGATGCTTTAATCTCAGGGTCTGATGAGATAAATGGGGCTACCATCTTTCTCTAGATGAGACATCTGGAGCTCAGAGAAAGCAGGTCTCTTGCCTGAGGTCAATATGGCTAATGGGAGAAAGCAGGGGCTGTCCTACCAACAGGAAACCACCCGTATGTCACAGTATTTACTACTGTGGAAAAGAGCTCTGGGGAAATTAATACTACCTCAGTTAAGACATATTTCAGATTTATAATATAGACAATTTCGGTAAATTTATTGTGGATAAATCTGACAAGTCTTAACAGTTGTTGATTGAGTTTAATTAAGATCGATTTTAACCACCCATAAATGTTTTCTTTTTCTTTCTTTTTTTTTTTCTGGTATAAAGTCGGTATGTTTATTGTAGTAATTTTTCTTCTGTAGTAAATTCAAGCTTTAAGTTTTACAGTTGCTGAAAATATTTATAAATAGGTAAGTCTTTGACGCAGAAGACAATTACAGAAATCTATTGTCAACTGGTAATGCCATTTCCAGGTGTATGTCCAGATGCCCAACATCTGTATTCTTCCCCCACTTACAAAAAAAATTTCAGAAAATTGTAATAAATTTCTCCTTTCAAGACGTGTAAAGCCTTTAGCAGGAGCCGCGCCGACGAACGCCGTGCAGGACTATCAATGCGTCACCACGCCTACAAACCCCTGCTCTGCTGCGACGTGCACGTGCCGTTCTAAGTGCTTTTACCTGGATTTCTCAACATCCCTACAAGCCAGGTATTATTATCCCTTTGTAACAGACGAGGAAACTGAGTCAAGTGGCGTCTAAGCAGGTTTTGCAAGATCACAGAGCTAGAAATCACATCCTGAACCTGACCGCAGAGGCCATGTTCTTCCACACCCTACCCTTGGCAAAAGGCACATCTCGACTCAGCAAGGATCGGTACTTTTCCTCTGCGTAATGTTCTGGAAAAATCTGTTCCAGGCTGTAGCTTGTAAAAACAACACTCTCTTGGCTTGTTTACGTACGGTAACTGTGTGACCCTCAAACGCTCAGAGGATCTAAGGGAAGCGACCGCAAACACTGTGGCGGAGTCCGGAGTCCGTTTCCAGTACTGGGCTTTCAGAGGCGGCGGGTCAGCCTCCTCCTCTGTCTTTCGTGGTCGCTCTCGCTGTCAATCAAATCGTCTCACGACAGGGCCCCAGTCCCATTTCACTTCTATTGGATTTGGGGGGTTTTCTCACTAGAACTTTTCTTGTTTTTACATCCGTCCAGTCCATGCATTCTACTGAGAACAATGACATCTTCCCAGGGAACAGCTGCTCCTACATTTTCTCATAGAGCCTCCTGCGTCTTTACCCTTATGGCCACGGTTCCCTCTCTAGGTAAGGGTGGTACTTCTCTGAAGAGTTCTGGTTCATTCTCTTTGAATCATCTGACCTCACTCTATACCAAACTAATGCCCATGCCTCTTAAATCGTAATTGTTAAGAGATCTGGTGCCACTTTCAATGTTTTCACCAATCATTTAAAAAAAAAAAAATCCCTGGAGTTCACACAGCATCAAAATAAATGCCTGTTCCTATTTAGATTAATGTATATACTCGAGATACTTCATCTCCATCCTGACAGAAACGAAGTAGCTAAATAATTGAACAATTCCATTTATTTTTCTCTTGTTAACATCATTTGGAGTAGAGACAATCAAACATTCCTTGCTGGGAGCTTTCGGAGCTTTCCCAGGGTGAGATCACTGCGCCCTGGCTTATCTCAGACGGGGCTGGTGAAGGCAGGGAGCGCTCTCTCTACCGCGGGGCCTACGAGGCTGCCCAGGGGCTGGGAGTGCTATTTCTCAATAACTGATGGCAGAGACAGCTGGTCTCTTCACATTCTAACCAACACAGCATCTCTCCAAGCTAAAAACAAACAGTGTTTGCACATCAGCAATAACAGACAACACTTAAAAGCTGATCCTAAAATATGTGGGTTTGCGTTACACTACATACAAAAATGTCAGGTTGTATCAATGAAGTTTCAAAATTTCAGACACTTCTCTCATAAACTGTACAATCAAGTTAAAAAGACTACACATGCTCTATTTGCTTATATAATTTCCCTTCTTTAACCCTACTTTACTGAATAAGATGAGAGAGAGAGAGAGGAACTAAGCAAAGTTACTAAGGGTGTCTGCAGGCCAGAACTCAGAATATTCGTTATTGAGTTTAAAGTTTCATCCCTTCTTACTAAAAAAAGCTGAAAAATTTCCTCACTTTGTTTTTCCTTTTCCCTCTCAAGTTTCCCTTCCCTTTCCTGACTCAAAGCATTCTTGCGACACCGGAGAAGGGCAGAACCTCCCGGTTTTGCCTCCCTCTGAACTTCTGTCCACAGGCCTGTGGGCCAGGTGGGGATGGTGTGAGGTTTGGTTACCCACAATTCCTCTTCTAGCACTTCTCGCCAGAAAGCCCTGCAGTCAGGTTTCTGTCCCCTCCACTCCAGAGG
Organism: Ailuropoda melanoleuca; assembly: GCF_002007445.2. Lineage (NCBI taxonomy): Eukaryota > Metazoa > Chordata > Mammalia > Carnivora > Ursidae > Ailuropoda > Ailuropoda melanoleuca. The sequence continues at coordinate 38,423,820 of NC_048234.1, forward strand.
GACGGCTCTTTTCAGAGTCACTAGTGACTTGAGCACTGCCAAATGCAACGCTTACGGTGCAGTCTACACTGCACCCGACTTCGCAGCGGCGATTCCCACCAATGGTCAAGCCCTCTCTGAGGCCCCTTGTCCTCAGAGCCAGCTCTCTCGCCGCTCTGCTTCCTCACCGACCATCTTCTGTCTGTCTTCTTTGAGTCTTTAAATGTTCTTCTCTTTTCTTTCTGCATTACTTTCTAGGTGATCCCATTCCTACCCAGGCCTTCAAACACTATCTTTAAACTGAAAATACTCAAATCTCGATCTTCAGCCTGGACCTCTGCTCTGAACACCTAGCTCCGACATCGCGCTAGCTTCCCGGCATCTCTACCCGGACATCTAGCAGTCTCTTCACCTGACAAGGCTACGACTGGACTCTCTTTCCTCCTGAAATCTGCTCTTCCTGGGTCTTTCTCAGTACAGGAAATTCCACTTCCACTCTTCCAGCTGCTCAGGCCTAAAACTGTAGTGTCATCTCGGGTTCATTTTTTGTCCTATGTCGTCATCCAACCCGGTGACAACCCACGTTGGTACCGCGACCAGTCCTCCCGCTTCCCACTGCTCCCACCCGAGTGTAAGCCGGCACCATTCCTCCCCCGAGCTCTAGCAGGAGCCTCCTCATGGGTCTGTTGCCACCCTCACCTCCTCACAGCAACCGTAAGGAACCTTCTGCCACAGAATTCAGAGTGTTCCTCCTTTGCTCCAAACCCTCCAACAGCCGTCCATCTCACACAGAAAGGAACCCAATCTGGCCAGTGCTCAAGGCACCTCACGATCCACACCCACCCACCTTCACCTCCTACCACCCCTCCTCCCTGCTCTTGCCACTCAGTGACGCCAGGGGGACAACAGTGGCTTTTAGTTCTGTCGTTAACGGTCTAACTCCAACTTCCCCTGACTTGCCCCTTCCTTGATTTCTTTGCATAAATGTTACTTAAATGAAGTACTTAAATGATTCCCTTTTCCTGCTTTGTATTTCTTAGCACATGTTGCCATCAGAAATACTTCCGTATCTCTTCTGACAAGAATGTAGAGTGAATGAGAGCAGGGGCTTTGCTGGTTCAGTGCTGTATCACCAGCGTTTAGGCCCATACCCCGCACTTGGGGCTGGGCGGGGGCAGGGGTGGCTTAGTAAGTACTTGTTGAAGGAATGAATAAATGATGTAGCTGAGAGACAGAGAGTGGAGTTCAGGCCAACAATTACTTTCTTTCCTTACGTTCGTGCATGGCAAATAGTCTCATGAGAATACACTGCTGACAAGAGTGGCAATTTCAAAGCAGAAAGAAAAGGTGTGAAAAGAGGAACAAATAATTAAAGACTATGGTTCCTACTCAGGGATGGTAGATGGTATAGGAATCACCTTAGAACACTTACAAGATATGCAGGCCCAAGCCTAACCACAGAAGAATCAGATTTAGGAAGTAAAGGTGGGGGCAGGGCAGCTGTATTTTTAAAAGTTCCCTGAGTGTTTCTGATGTCCAGTCCCTGTTAAAACCACTTACTCAAAGGAATCATCTCAAAAGGCATGTGGTAAACTATGCAGTAAATAAAATAATACACATTTTTTTTTTTAAAACCCACATACCTGACTGGGGACTCAAAAATATAGTTGTTTTTTGTTTCTTTTTGTCTTCATGTAAAAGCACTGCCTAAAAAATGAAATAGACTGGTTTACAAAATCGAAAGGAATAGCATTTGAAAACAGCCTTAAAACTGTAACCATATCCAAGGAGGGCCGAAATTAGGCATGTGGAAGGCAGAACTTTGCAAGTTAATTGAAAAGCAAGACAGAGACTCAGGAATCCTGAAAGCACGCCCTGCCATCCGGGAGCATAGCAAGCCTCAGCACAGGCCGCACTGAAGGCAGAGGGAGGAGCCAGGCGGGTTAGCCTAGGAAGGAGGGCAGGGCCGGGCTGCCCAGCACCTCGCTGAGGGTCTGGCGCAGAGCTGCTAGCACTCAGTAAGTGTTCGCTGAACAGAGAGATGACCCAAGGGCTTCCTGCTCAGGCGTGAGCTAGGTTTACCTGAGCAAATGTGCCAGCTGGTCTCAAGGGGCTAGGTGAAGAAGGGGATCCGAATACACAATCTGATTTAGAGATACCTGAGGAAAAATCAGCATTTTGTTCTCACTTCACAATGAAAGCAGTAGCCCTGTTTTCAAACTTCCACAGAACAATTTTCTGTGGGTAGGACAGAAGCTCCACTCAGTATATTGTGTGGACAAAATAATAACATATTTGAAGAAATGAGAGGGGGCAGCATAATTTTTTGATAGGAAGAAGCAACTGAGTACTGGAGGAAACGCCCCATACCCTAGCCCCACTCTTCCTTTCCTATTGTACTTTTCGAATACAGTGACTACTTGATTTAATGTGTAAATGCTGCACTCTGAGGAATCCAAGATTCTAGTGCTTTTCCTTAGGTTTGATAATACCCAGCCTTCTGCCCCAAGATCCCACTGGCTCTCCTTGATTTGCTGCTGCCCCTGCAGCCTTCCAGAAGCACTGCTCTGTTTTGAGAGCTTCACTTGTAGACAACTGAAACCTTGCTACCAGCTAGGAGGAAGAAATCCATCGAAGCCGGGGGAAGGCAGGGGCCTCCCTTCACCGCTGTGCCGTGCCGCAGACGAACGCCATGATAACGTGCTTCGTGCTACTAGTATACACAGACCGCCAGTTCTTTGGAAGGGTCTACAAAAACTACTTTGGTGAAACTTCATTATATCTGATCTATACTATTTCCAGTTTCCTCATCTGTCAACTGGGATTATCAATACCACCATCTCTTGGGGCTGGGGAGAAAATCAGATGAGACTGCCCACGTAAAGTACTTAAAATAGTGCCTGACTCATAGTAAGCACTCAGTGAATGTTAGCTCTGGCTATTATTTTAATTTCTTAAATATATATTCCTCCTATAATCATAAAAGATCTGGTCTATGTCCCATGATAGGGTAAAAAAAGTTTGAATTTTCATTTGTCCGAGTTCCTTAGAAGTAGGGCAAACTGTATCTTCCATAAACACTGAAGTCCTATTTTAAAACCAATAATTAAATAATTTAAAAATATACTTCATTCCATATAAAGCTCCTTTTTTAAAAAAAAATAAGAATAAGTGCTCTAAAAATTTTGTCTTTAAAAAAAGAGACACTATATTGCTGCTATGATATAATAAAATGGAAGAGAGGTACTAGTGTTCCAGGAACGATGAACAGCAGAGAGTTTTAAGGGACTTGTCATCAGTGCTGACGCTCTTACACCATCCATACACATACACAGTTGAGGACAGGAACAGGAGAGGTTCCTACTTTAATCTAAAAAATGACTTGCCCGGGTTTCTTTTCTATGCCAATCAAAGTCTGTCCACTCTCACAAGTTTGTTCTGAGAAACAACATGAGAGCGTATAAACTGCTTTGTAAGTCCTAACTTACTACACACACAGAAGGTACCTTCACGCTTAACAGTCTGTTAGAAAGGTGCCCACAGCGGACACTTCACCCATTTGATAGAAAGGGTCAATGCAGGCCCAACAGCTCCGGGGAATGGGATGTACGGATGATATTCAACTATGGACTGATAATGTATTTTTCCTCATTGGAAGCTATTAATGTACTCTTATGTACCCCATAATTCTCTTCTGCGGTTAGAACCACCATAACTGTGTCGCAGAGTTCCTTCTGGTCCCTTGTCTAGGCAGGTGCAGGTACATATTTAAACAGAAGTACAAGTGGCTCGCTATACACAGCTTGGTGTCCTGAGATAATTTAGCTATGCCTTCCCCGTGGCCAGCCAGTGCTTCAGTTTCAAAAGTGCACATACTGAGAAGTGAAGCTCAAGTGACAGCTTATTTTCTGGTCACATAGGCTACATTTTATAGGCACTGGGGATGAGTGGGTTTTCCATTCATTGATAATCTTAGAAAAGTCAACCAAATGACTTCTATAAGCCTCTCGATGAAACTGGGAGTAAGTTTAAGACATATAAGAGGGTCTGAATTAAAGATTTTCTTAAAATCTTTTTCAGTAAGTCAATTTGTTAAAGAAATAAATATAACTAAAACAGTAAAGAACTCTAAACTCTAAAAAAGAGATTTCCCTTGAGATCTGAGTGCAAACATCGAGGTATGACTGGTATCCATACCTGGAGAGCCTTTAAATTGGGGGCATTCCTTTTTAATGTGCCCTTCTCTTCCACAAATAAAACAACGTTTTTCTCTTAAGTCTTTGTCATCCTGTCTCTTCCATTTCTCCACCGGTGGCCTGAGAATTTTCTCTCTGCCCACGTCGACAGCTGCCCTCACTGGCTTGGCTTTCTGAGGTGTGCACTGCGTGGGTTTATCTTCTTTTGTCGACACCTCCCTCTCTGTGTACTTGTTCTGAATTTCTTTGTCCTCTTTGCTTCTCTTCTCTTTGCTCTCGGGGTATCTTTGGTTCAGGGTATCTTCTTGATCACGCCGTCGCCTCACTCTAGAAGACGACATAACACTGATAGGAAAAATCGAAGCAGAAATCTGACAAGATATTAAGGGCGCTCCAGGTTTGGGAGATAACCAGAGACAGAACGTATCAGAGGGAAAAACAAGAATTTAACAAATTTAATTCCGTCTCCTCTTTGAAGAAGCAACGTCAGGGTGATGGTACAGTTTTTCTTTTTGATTTTCACAACTACTCTAGTGCCATAAAAGCAGTGTTGGCAGTTAGTGGAACTCCTTGGTCCGGTACCTACTGTGATATGGATGTAATGAAACTCCAATGATCCTTGGGGTGATTTCTTCCAACTCTGTGGCCCATTCTTTACTAGGCACTAGAAATTTGAGATGTGGAACTCTCAGTGCACAAGGGAACAAGGGTTGTTACGGAGATTTATATTCTTAAAATGTTAACAATGTTTCTTTCTTGCTCTACATGATCAGTGACTATTATTTGAATACAAAACCAAAGTACTAAATAAGAGCTTCAAATTCCAGATGGTGCCTTATTTTAAGAGCATGTTTTTAAGTGAGAGTATTATTGTCCAATTAGGACCACCACACCATCCAAAGCAACAGTATGTCCCAAGCAAGCAACCAACACTGCCCCCCCCAACCCCAGCCCCGCCTCCCGCAAACATCACCAGAAACAAAAATGGTGACCAAAGTGAGTGGGTCACCACGGCAGTCATTAAGGGTTAAACTGCGTACAAGTGAAGGGTCCTATCTGGCAATAAACCTTAGCTGTCTGGTACAGCCCCATGACTGTGCACTGGAAGAGTAACTAATATGCTGAAGAGCCCATTTTACTTTCCTCGTTTCTTCTTCCATCCCTGTTGGAGAGGCTGGTGACCAAAGGGCTGAGTAGTGACTGTGGCAGTGACCAAAATGAGAAAGGGGACCAGGCCTGGAAGACTGTTATCTGTACACCCGGGGGACGTCTGGTCATCTGCGCTTAAATGCGTGTTTTAAATCACTTCATTTGCATTGTGAAAAATCATTTATCTGAGAACTGCTGGATTTAATACAAGTTTATTTTCTGTTACAATAGAACCTCATTTAAAAAATGGTACAATAAGAAAGTAAAAAGGAAACCATCCCTTTCGAACACTGACTTACTTTCTCCTCATAGGACAGTCCTTCATGAAGTGTCCAATTTTCCCACAAATTCGGCAACATCTATCATTTGGGGCCAGCTCTCCTTCAGTTAGCACTTCTGGATCAAAAAAGTACTCCTGGCAGAACATAAATAGAGAAAAATATGAACTATTAATGTGAGATCAAAACACAAAAACTAACCAGCTATCAATCAGAGATCTTCTTTTTCATGATTACAATACTGTTAAAATCCAAAATCTAAGACCATTAAGAGGTTTACTTCAGGACAGTTTTACCTAAATTCATGTTGGTTTATTCCTTTCCCTTTTTTTTTTTTTTTAAAGATTTTATTTATTTATTCGACAGAGATAGAGGCAGTCAGCGAGAGAGGGAACACAAGCAGGGGGAGTGGGAGAGGAAGAAGCAGGCTCACAGCAGAGGAGCCCGATGTGGGGCTCGATCCCAGAACGCCGGGACCACGCCCTAAGCCGAAGGCAGACGCTTAACCGCTGTGCCACCCAGGCGCCCCGGTTTATTCCTTTTCATCATGCAGACCGTGATTTAACCCTAACCACAAAGGGAGCCTGTTTTCCCTGGACACTTCTACACAACAACATCACACATACCTATGANGCCGAAGGCAGACGCTTAGCCGCTGTGCCACCCAGGCGCCCCGGTTTATTCCTTTTCATCATGCAGAGCGTGGTTTAACCCTAACCACAAAGGGAGCCTGTTTTCCCTGGACACTTCTACACAACAACATCACACATACCTATGAATCAGCTTCCCCAGGACTTGCGGGAGGCTGAGGTCACATACAAAGGCTTCGCTTTCTCATAAAATGTAAAGGCTAAAACCCAATAAACTGAGGAATATGATTTGCATTACACAGATTATACAGAGAAAAGACAGAAGCTATGTATTGTTCTTTGTTTGTTGTGGCTTCTAGAGAAAAATATCAGAAGAAAGGAAAGAGCATGTCTGGACTCCTTGCCAGTGAAATTAAGGTGAGGACCAGAGGTATCAGCCTCACCTGGGAGCCTGTAAGAAATGCAAGTCTCGGTCCCCACCCCGATCTCCTGAATCAGAATCTGTCTTTTAACAAAATCTCCCAAGGTGATTGGTTGGAACAGGTTTCAGAAGCTTTGGTGTAGAAGACAGCCATAGCATATCCAGCAAAAACTAGATGCAGAGAAGTGATCCAATGCCGAATACACACCCATACACTTAAGGTTCATTTAAAAAGTCTTAAGAAAATTAATATAGGAAAAAAATAAAACCAAACCCCGCCCCTGGTTCCTAATCCCCTTTTCTCTCACTGAAGGGAATATTTATAGTGCAATTTTGTTTTGTTTTTAAATGAGTCCAGTTCCATACAGATTTTGAGTATCAGGTTATACGACACCAGTGAGCTTGCTAGCACAGTGAGCGCAGTCTTGCTCTGAGTCCCATTAAGAGATATAGTACTCTGCAAGCCGACTGAAAAATCTAGACTTCATATGAGAAGGGTGGAGGACCGTTAGCTATGTGCAAGCTGGACTTGGCAGAGGCTGGCATGGAGCTGAATGCCGGTGGAAGAGCAATGCATTACGAAGGCACAGCAGCAGCACCACAATGACTCATCTTCCAACCCAAACTCCACTTCTGGCTCTTTTGCCCTTTTCTCCTGATAAAAAGGGCCTCAGAACCGGGATGTTTAAAAAAAGGTTTTTTGTTTTTTTTTTAAAAGATTTTATTTATTTATTTGACAGAGAGACAGCCAACGAGAGAGGGAACACAAGCAGGGGGAGTGGGAGAGGAAGAAGCAGGCTCCCAGCGGAGGAGCCTAATGTGGGGCTCGATCCCAGAACGCTGGGATCATGCCCTGAGCCGAAGGCAGACGCATAACGATTGAGCCACCCAGGCGCCCCTAAAAAAAAGTTTTTTAGGAATTACTTTATATTGCAATTGTTTATCTTGCATAGATTCACCAGACTTTCAGAGTATGTGTTACTGGCATAATATGTACAAATTAATAAAGCACCTTTTTTGGTTTTTGGGTTTTTTTGCTATTTTTGGTATTTCTAACGGACACTTACCATTTTTGAGGGGCAGTCCTTTGGAAATCCTTTGACTGGAATACCAAATACTCTTCTACCATTAATAAATGCTTTCATTATAAAATTTGTCACTAAGAAGAAAAAAAGTGCTCAATTAGGTGGATTAAAAGGAAACGGGATCACATTAACATTTATAAACAAAGCAACTTACTTTTCCTTGATAATCCAGCTCCAAGATTATGATTCAAATCAAAGGGATCTAAGTAAAGAAAATTAATGAGAACAAAAAAGATAATGAAACAGGAAATGCCACTATTCATACACTGAGTATATAAGAAGGAAGTGTTACATACTTTATCATTAATAAAAGTACAGTTGCCCCTCGAACAATGTAGCAGATAGAAGCACCAACCCCCTACACAGTCAAAAATCCATGCAGATCTTTGAGTCCCCCAAACCTTAACTATTAACAGCCTACTATTGACCAGAAGTCTTACCTGTAACATAAGTGATTAATATATATTTTGTATATGTATTATATACTGTATTTTTACAATAAAGCTAATGTTAAGAAATCATAAGAGCAAATACATTTATTGTACTGTATTTATTGAAAAAAATTCACATGTACGTGGACCTGTGCAGTTCAACCTCTTGTTGTTCACGGATTAACTATGTGTTTCAAATGTGTAATACAGCGAAGTAGAATAGATTCCTAAATATAAGTGTTTTCTCCAAAGTGTCCATCAGAAGAGAGGGTGTTGCTTTATATTTGAATCTGTGTAGACTCCTTCCTATTATGAGGAGTTGGTTCATTTTGAACAACAAAATATTGTTTGGTGAGGACACATTAGTCTAATGGTGCTAGTCTGGGAAGCATAAAGAGGTCACAAATATATTTAGAACATTTTGGTACTGGATGTCCCTGCTAACTAACAGGTGTTTCAAGAATCACTTTGGTCATCTTGGAGATCATAAAACATGCTTAGAAGACAAAAAAAGACACACGCACCTGTGTCAGTGGCAGGCCAATGGCTACTTGGCCTCAGTTTTTAGTGAAAGTTTCATAAAGGACTCCCACATGATGTTAAAGGTCTGCATCTCAAAGTCTTAGCTAGGTGTATATATGTTGTGTTCTGGAATATTATTTATTAGATGACCCAGAAGTGGTAGGATGCTGATGCCAAAGATTTATTCGAGATCTGAATAAAACTTGTTCATGAAATAAATGGAGGTAAAGTACTATTTCTAAATTAAAATATTATTTTATATATGATTTAATATACATACATAATAATTCATACTTTGAATATTATGTGTAGATATTTATTTCCAATAAATGCCTAAAAACATTGAAGAAAAGCAAAGGAAAAAACTCCCAAAACCATTCCAGGGGATCAAGAAAGAAGAAGAATGCTTGTGTACAGTATATACAAAGGGAGTACATAAGTAAAAAGAGGCATCCTTCTGGCTGTTATGCTTTTAAATGGACAACAACTGGGGCACACCATTCGGGATTCAGACTCACGAACAGGTTACTGGAGTACAGGAGCCTTCACTCAGTTTGTCCTGCACTAATAACTACCCTGCTATCGGAAGACTACCTTCCTAGTCGGTCTGATCATGCTTTCTTCTGGTGACTTTCACGTGTGTGTATGTGGAAGTATTTCTGGTTGTTTGCTTAATGCAGCAGAGACACTACGATATTAAGCTATTGGACAGTTACAAACACTGCTGCCGCAACCACCCCAGAAATTCCTCCATTCTAGAACAGCCGGTTAAAAGTCTTCTTTCTCACTTAGCTTATTACTAATGGTTCATCTGAAAGTAATGTAAAAATCAGAAGTAAAAGATAACGAGACTTCAAAAATTAAAAACAAAATATGAACAACTGGAGACCGTAAGAATCCACTGTGACAATGGAAAGGTTTAAGATAAAGTTCTATGTTTTTGACATACGAGATCCTAAAAAGTTAAAACCCTATCTAAAGCCATAGTGATCTGAATTTAATTTTATAAATGTTCACAGTATTTCAATACTGCCAACAGGCAGAAGTAATGACGGAAACATAACTTAGGGTCACACACAGTATTTAACTAATTAGTATATTTTAAAAAAAATTAAAAGATTAAAATCAACGAAATAATTCTTAAGCCATTTCTCAGTTCAGTTTTAAGCATTTAAATTCCACCTTGTCCCTAAAATTAAAATCCCACAAACTGCAAATAAACAATCAACTACAAACATATATGGCCCATGGGTCTTTGCATTCAATGGAAGAACAGGCTTCAGCGTGGGCAAAATAAATGTCAAAATTTATACATAATTACTTATCAGTAAACACCTTCATGAATAAAGAGCAAGTAAGGACCTTGAAAATTCATTCTTAGTGCCCCTTCTTCAAATCCTCAATTTGGAAGGTGTTAAAAGTCCCACTCTTTTGAAGCTGCCTTATCTCTACTGCAAACGTATTCTCCAGTACGTGTTCAACAGAAGTCAAAGATGTGTCCTGGTCAAAAGACTTCTGAATTGGTGAGAGGCCCCATAGGAAGACATGGGTCACTTAAAAATAGATCTTTATGCTGGAAAGAGACAAGTGTGCTAATGTGGACAGTAACAGGAAGGCTGTGGTGCCCATCCCAACCAGTGGCTCCCTGCCGTTCTAGAAGAGCTCTGCAGGGAGGAAGAACAATGCCCTCACCGTTCAAACTCCATATTCTATTCCATTTTAAGTTTCATTTTATTTGTACCTTCAATAACAATGTATTTTGAGGTCCACTGTTTCTTAAAAGTTGTAAGCAGACTTTTTCTCCTGATGCTAATAACATGTTCTTTAAAATCAAACTCCTCTGTGTAGAATCGAAGAAGTCCCAACCATAGCTGCCCAACAGATTCTGTATTTTTCCCATATTCTGGCCAATAGGTGGGCTAGAAATAGAAGGGAACAAGAGATATCATGCTCTATAGTAAAGTGTTAATATCTATCTTCATTTGTATCTTAGGGAGTAAGTTTGGACTTATTTTAATTAACTGGAACTTAAATATATAAAAACATAATTACTTAACTTTTCGTTTGCATCTTAAAATACCATGTATTTGAGTTTATTAATCTCTACACTGTGACTTACAGATAGGGAGAGCTCAGGGTTTTAAATGTCAAACCCCAGAAATGCACGTTTGTGGAAGAATCTGGAAATAAATTTTAAGAGCCTTGATGATGTCTGGGTTATTAGATCTTTGAACTCAAAGAAAGTCTTTCCAAACTCTGAAAACCACTTGGCAAATAGTTGTTCACTTGGAACAAAGTTACATAACCATTTGGAATTGACAGGCATTAAAGAAATCCCAGACACAGTCCCTGGAAACTCACCTGGCTTAATAAAAATGTTTTCAACTTCAAAGGAAACATCTGTATATGCTAGTTTTTTACTATCATAATATAAATAAATATAACAAATGATAATATAGTTGTTGACCACTACACCACAGCATAGTACAGCTAACTTTTAGTCAAGGATGTAAAAAAATCTTTACTCTTAAAATACGTACCAGTTCATCTATTTGATCAAAAAAATAAATATTCCAGCCATCAACAAATATTTCAGGTTTCTTTTCACCTTTGTATATCTGAAATTAATTTTTAAACTATTAGTATGGATTACAAATTTAATGCATTGATACAAAAACTTGTAGGAAAATAGTTAAATATTTAACTACAGAACCACAGAATATTAGAGAAGGAAGAGGGCTCAAAGGCAACCCAGCTTTACAGATGAGAAACACAATTTCTTTTACTAATACCTCTTGAAGGACAGGAATGACTGGTGGATTCCTCTGCTGGAGAAAATATAGCACCATAAGCGTGTATGCATATGACGATAAGCTGCCTCTGGATGCGTCACCAATATCACACATCTAGAGGGAAGGCAAACGAGGAACAAAGAAAAGATCTGCCAATGTTTTCAGCTCAATTTGCAGCTATCCTATTATCACTAAAAGTAAGGTGCTTCTATAGGGCATTAATATAAAAATTATATTTTCAAATGCTAAAATATGCCAACAAAACCAAACAAGACCAACCAAAAGGATGTCAAAAGCAAATAAAAGAAAAACCCCAACCACCAGCCACAAGCAAGATCAGATTATCATATGTAAAATTTAAGATGACAAAATTTTAGCTTGCCATGGCAGGCTTCCCAAAGTAGTTAAAGGAAGCATTTAACATGGCCACGGTTCTTTAAAAAACACAGACTTGTGTTTTTAACTAGGTTTGAAGACACAGTGAAATTTCCTGATAAATCCCAATAGGAAGCATACTCACCTTTGTAAATACTTTCATGGTATAGCATAAATATTTCACTCTGGGATCAATGGCTGAATAAGCAGATAAGAGCCTTGTGTTATGAAGGGCCTGTTAAAAGGAAAATTATAAGCGATCAATTAGAAGAAAAAGTTTTAGGCTGGAATATTCGGAAAAGGTTTACACTGTAGTTCACTTTAGGTTGAAGACATTTAGGCTGAAACTAATATTTTTTCCCCAAAACTGAGCTTCACTAACTTACTAGATAATAAGAATCATAAATGACATCTGACTTAGTTACGAACACTATGTTAAATGTCTTTCGTCTGAATATTCCTAGAAATAAGGACTATTAAGATAATTCCGTCTAAGTAGATATTAAGAGTCTCCCACCTCACCATGGCATTATTTAAACTGAATGCTCCTAGGGTCCAGTGAAGCCGCAAAGCAAACCAAGTATGAGACCAAAGACAGACATACGCTCCAAAATTAAACAAAATTCAAGCCAAACTAAAAGCACCTATAAATACTAACAACTCTCTGTTATATCCCCAGTCTCAGAACACTGCCAGGCACACAGCTAGCACTCCTAAATAGTGATTAAAAGAATGAATAAGATAAAATAAATGGCTTAATTCTACTTGAGATTTTGTAAATTAAGAGACATTCATTCCCCTCGATCTCCCTGAAGAAAAAGGCTAGAGAAAATCTTACCAGTGTGTTATACAAACTGATGTCCACTTCCAGACCACTTCTCAAATGGAAGAACTTTACAATTGGCACCTTTGCTGTTGTAATAGGCAAGATGTTTCTGAGGCCTAGGTTGGGAATAAGATAGTATTGTTAAATACAGCAGCTGGGCCATAAGCTACTCTTGTTAATGTTCCAACATAAAACGATGTAAACCTAACTTTGGCCTGTTTCACTGCAGTCACTAGAACTACTCAATTCTGTTATTCAACATCTGGGAAGACTTTTCTGGCAAAGTTTATATTAGTTAAACACATTGATATCTGAAGTACAAGGATGAACAAGGCAGCCAGTGCCTTCTAGAACTCACTGGATCATATGAGCATGTATGGGGCTGTCAGTCTGATAAACACCAGAACAGAAGAAACTACTACAGAGTCTCGGCTACGTGGACCCTCCCTATTCTCTCCACCTGATTATATCTAATACAGAGACAAGTTTTTGGGGCAATCATTTGAATCCTCAGAACAAAAATTATTTATCTCAGAGCTAGAAGTTAAGACAGTAAAAGAAAGGAATCAACTTCGATAGGAGAGGAGGAAACTGCCGAACTAGGCTTTGAAAAAGGAGAGCGACAGGTAAAGATAGAGGTGACTAAGGGGATTTAGCAGGCAAGGAAAAGTACACAGGGAAAAGAGCAGACGCCTGAAGCAGAATGGCATGTTCGAGAACTTCTGTGGAATTGTGAAGACTATAGAGTAGACTTGAGGGAAAGGAGTAATGGGTGATAGAAGGTGGGGCAGAAACCAGGAAGAGCCTAATAGAGAACATATATATCCTGCTAAGAATTATCCTTAGAGGCAAAGAGACACCAATGAACGGTATAAGTTGGAGAGAATCACTGACCACATCTGGACAACGCCCCTGGCAATGCACAGACTGGAGACACCAGCCAGAGGGACAGGGTGACCTATCTTGGTGGCAGGGGGATGCAGAGAAGCAGCAAGACATGCTAGGAGTATGTATACTGGATGGGCTAGGGAAGCAGTGGCAGTGGGGAGACCAAGCGGAGGTGGCGGGGGGATAAGGGAGAAGAAGGAGCACTGTAACAGTAAGAAGTAAGAGCTCCTGTGCACCCAGAATCCTTCACAAACATCACCTCCTAAGAATGTTCACCCTCACCCAACAGAGGACAGAGCCCCAGAGATAGAAATCTGTTTAGGAATATGGAGCTAGTAAGTTGCAGAGCTGAAATTTGCATGTAGGTGTGACTAAGTCCAATTTCTACTGAACCTATTCTAGGACGAATTAGTTATCGCTTCACTCATTTTGGTGATTCCAAGAATGTCCGTGTCAATGACAGAGAAAGTGGATTCAGAAGGAAGGACAGGTAGTGGAGGTTGCAGAAAGAAGGCAGTAGAGAGAAAGAGGCGTTCATTCTGAGATGGAGCTGGAGTTTCTTCTCAAAGAGGTAAGTGGCACGACCCAGAGCTCAGGAGAAATGTATGGGATGAGAGAAGAAATTTCAGAAAAAAACATCTGTGTGGGAGACAGAGGAGGTCTAACTTGTACTGATGGGGAGAAGGAGGGACAAGGAAGTTCCTATTTGCTGAATACCTGGCATACGCTAGATCCTGTACTTCAACGTACCACCTTTCTTAACCTTAAATGCTGTTGTTATTCTACTTTGTAGATGAGGAACCAAGCACTTATAACGAGGTTGTCTTTCTGAGAACACACAGCCAACAAGCGGGGAGCCAAGATTTAAAACCAGAGAATCCGATGCCAGAACCCCCACCAACTACACCCCTATACTGCATCTAATAAATTAGCTAGCCTTACACTCCATCTCCTTCCCATTCCAGAATTTGACACTGTTGCCCATTACCAGCCTGTCCTCTACGGTTTATTCACAGCACATTGTCCTGGTTCTTGTCATTCCAATGGCTCCTTTTTCAGTGTCCTTTCTTAATTTCTACCCACAGAAATTAAGGCCTTAACTTCTCTCAAATGATCCCTTAGAATTCTGTTTTATTCTTGGTCTCTCTCTCTTCAAGGATTTCAATGCAAAATTGTTTTCTTTTGTTCTTCAATCCTGACTGACAACCCAATATTTCTAACTGCTTGCTGGACTTATAACTCTTGAGTATACCTTCATGGCAAACTACATACCTCCACGTGGTGTCCTCTACAAACACTCCCATTTCTCAAGTACCCAAACGTCAGTCTGACCCCTTATTTCCTACTTATAGGTACCAAATCTAGGAAACGTCCTCTTGGGAATCGTTCCTATCTTTTTCCTTTTAGGATCATTAATTAGCACCTGGTTAAGGTCCTTCTGCCCTGAATTCACTTAGATTATACCTTCTCTGAGAGACTCTACCAGCTGCCGAAAAAGCTTAAGTTTTGTTTTTATTGGGTTGCTCCTCTCTTGGAAGAAGCTTCACTGGTTTCCAAATATCTGCAGACTTTACCTTATCTAGTAATGGACACCACTTGAAACCCCTCTCCAAATGTACTGATCTTCCCACTGTCCTCCCAGACACACTACAGTAACTCCCAAGTTCACATGCATGCACTCTTAGGAAGGACTTCTCTTCTGGGAGAAGATCCTTCTCAAATCATCACCTGAGATCAGAATAAACCCAGCTCTTGCATTAATCTCCCCTGTGCAACTCCTTCCCAGAGTCTCTCCTCAGAACTTAATGAACACTTATAATAGCTTCTGACTCGTTCTGAAAAATGAATACTACCTTACACTGTTACATGGTCTGTGAGATTACCTCTCCTTTTTAAAAATCTACAAGTTGTCCAAGGAAAAGACTTGTATAGACTTGTTTTTATTCTTCCACCACCCCAAAGTGCTCAGTACAGTGCCGAGCACATAGTAGGCACCAAATAAGACAGCTGGGGACCACTTTAAAAATACTAGGTTTCAGTCATAGCCCTTTAGCTATTATCAAAAATTCTTGTTCCGTGCAATCTGTGTTCTATTACTATTATCTGTGTGTATAAGTCGTTTCAGCCTAAAGATGACTTGTTTTTAACAAGGTTCATTCTTAAGATAGATACACTGCTGTATTTAGGGGAGAGGAAAATGTCTACAGTTTAATCTCAAATGCTACACAAACAATTGTGAGCAAAAAAGCAAATGATAAATCGAATGCAGTAAAATGCTAACAGCTGGTGGATCTGAATGAAGGATACACAAAGTTCCTTATACAATGTTTGCTGCTTTCCCCTAAGTTTTAAATGATTTCAAAACAAAAAGTCAAAATCTAGCTTAGTACTAAATAATTAATAATTGTGGCACCTTAGCAATTTAGTTTCTCTGCATAATCTTCAAAAAAATTTAAAAAGCTCGTGATCTTTAGAGATAAAATTCCCAAGTGAGGGGAATGTGTATTTCAGTGACAAAAAAAAAAAAAAAAAAAAAATCAATGCACACTAAAAAAAAAATACTGATGTTCTAAGTTAGCTTTCAGAGGGAATAAACTGAAATTAACATGGTTTTTCTTGCTACTTAAGTAACATGGTATCCTTTTTACTTAAACTGCTGGAAATAAAAAAGTACAAAAAAAAAGAAGGGGGGAACACGCAAGGCGTATGTTCGTGTGTATCTATACGTAACTTTAAGTCTACTCTTGAATGAGATAAAAGAAAGCATCTCATGGACAGACCATGGATTTTTAGTTTTGTGGGGTCACAGACCATATCGTGTTCACCTTCATTCCCAGCTCCTAGCACAGAAATGTGCTGAACCACATGTTAAAAGAAGATTGTCACTGTTAATACCATCCATAGCCGTCCCTGACAGCCAAAGAATATGTTAATGGCATGTCAGCGCTGGGCACGATTTACAGCATCTGTTCATTTTACAGGTATAAATATTTAGAGGTGACCCAGTTCAGTTTTCTGAATTTACTAGTGAGAGAAAAACAGGTCAGGTAAAGTTAAATGACTTGTTCAGGTTTGCATACAATGGTAAGCAGCATAGCTACAAATACAGTCAGTCCATAACCCCACAGTGCTTTCCACTATGCTTCACACCGCTGCCAGCAACACTCTGATTGATATAATGTCAATATGGCAAAATGGGTTTCCAGAATTTCTTGTCTGTACGCTATATGCTTTGTTTTGAAATAAAACTAAGCTAGGCAACAATACGCACACAAATGATTACCGATTCCTCAGTCTTTCATGCTTCGTCACACAAAAATTTTTAAGGACACCAATACTGCAGATATGCTATAGATATGCCATTATACTGTTTCATTGGCACTGATAAATTTTAAGTATGCAAAACACTAATAAAAAAGACAAAAATATTTTTAGACAAAGTTTGCAGAGGTACCTGAATGTTTTTTGAGGACTCTTGCCAATTCTTCAATAGTTCTTACACAGTCCAACCCCTGCAACAAAAATTGCACATACTGAATCAAAAAGGGAAGACAGGTTCCTAACCTGGTTACAGACAGTTTCCATTACCTTCAGAAATAATGACATTAATTTCAACTCATTCCATATACATTTTCCCTTTTAGGCAAGCCTTGGTCAGTATTCATAGGAAATAGCCTAAGGATACAAAAACTCCCACAGACCCCAGTTACTAATTTTTTGGAGGTACAACAGAGGCTGAAATCAGATGCCCCAGAAAAGTCTGAACCACTGTCCAAATGAGGACCTCCATTTGTCCCCTCTCTGTAACTCTGTTATTCAGAAGCACCCTCTGTGCCAGAATAAATAAGAGGAAGCTTTTGTGCCCCATTATTCATTCTGGGTGGACTTTCATTATATTTCACTTAAGAGCTGATGAACTGCTGTGGAAAGTGATTAAGCTCAGACGATCTCCCCACAGGACTGTGTATAATGCACAAATGAAAGTCATACAGAAAATACGAATGTTTCAAATAAACCACACTTAAAACCATTGGGCTCACCTTTTACAACATAAACCCTTTTGATGGCTATACGCATCCCAGAATGTATCTGAAATTTTTCTACAGAAATACCCACAAAGCTCATATCTAAGCCATGTAAAAATTCAATATTGATGATGCATAATAAGGTAATTCCATGTATTTGACCCTAACCTTGCTCATCCTCTTTACTCACCAAACTGAAGGTAGATAACTTTCGGCTATTTTCCCAAATCAGGTACATCATCAAAAGACAAAGACTTGAAAGTAAGGAAAGACATAACAAGCTCCTGAGTGACAGCAGCATCACTCATTTGGCTCTACAGCGTTTGGGCTGTTGTTAAAAATAAAAAAAGAAAAGGGACTTCGTACTTCTCAGACTTTATACCTTTACGCAGTATTTTATACTTTATAATGGCTTCATACTTGTCAGGGGCTAGCAAACCTTTTCTGCTCTGCAAACCGTATGACCCTGTTGTAAGTACTCGACTCTGTCATTATTGAGGGAACGCAGAAACCATAAACACTTCATGAATGGAGGGATGTGACCGTGCTCTGTACTGACAGAAGAGACAGGAGGCTGGATTTAGCCCGTGGGCCCTAGTCTGCTGACTCCTGACACGCAGGATCCAAGCTGATGTGCACAACAATCTCCCAAGGCAAGAGGAACAGAAGGTACTCTTTCCTTTTATAGATTATCAACCAAGACCACATGTTTAGAGGCATATGAAACCAAGCTTGTCTTGAATCTGGGTCTCTGAACTGCACGTTTAACGCTCTTATCGTGGTACCATATTTGCCTGCCTGCTAAGAAAGTCTCAGAAAACCACACTGCCTGCCTCCTAAAACACTTTTTCAAAAGCCTTATGTGAGTTTGTGCCTCAAAGTCCACCTACTGGCGGGTGGACCAGTGGGCGGTGGCCAATGGGACACCGGAAGGGCTGGTTTGGCTTTGTAGTGTTCCCACAGGCCACTCTCAAATCCGCTTTGTACTACGGTTGAAAATACAAGCCCTGGCACCTCCTCACATTCACCTCTAAGCCTCTGAAGTATTTGACCAGACAGACTGTGCCATATGGCATGTCCTGATAAATGTGGAAAATACCAAGCTGTACTGTCAGTCAAGACTGTCAAATCACTGCCACGGCAAATTCAAGTTTTATGTGGTCACTGTACCTCTGCAGTTTCAAGTCCATTAATTGTCATGCAGACGTCAAGGTCACTCTGTTTGAACCCAAATCCATTTTTGGAGGAGCCAAACAAGCTCAATTTAGTTCCTGTTAGGGATATATGAAAAGTAATAACTAATTACCTGAGTACTTTTAATTTTCTGATCAAAATGCCCCTCTCATGAATGAAAAATACCCAGTTGTTAACTATCCTATATGAACCTCATTATAATTATGTTCTTTTATTAATCAGTCATTTACTACGAACTATTTTTCTCTCAAAGTTTACTTTACTTTTTTTTTTTTTTCAAAATTTACTATAAATAAATACAATCTGCAAATGGTGTGAAAGATTACCAAGTGCCACACTTTATTCTTAAATGCAAGGATATTTCAAGGAAAACGTGGATCACATCAATATACTTAATAACGTAGTTTTACTGCTTTCTAAATATTCACTTTTTAGAGATGTGAACTTTGACTTTAAAAGTAACACAAAATGAAATTTCACTGGTGGTATCTGCTAACAGAAATCCCACATTGCTACTGTCTTCTCTGTTGGTGAAGTAGGATCAGGCAGACCAAAGACCAACCTCAGCATATCACAGAGTAACTCCCTGTCCCCACCATCACCACAAAATTACTTTCTCATTCTCGAACTTAATGTGCTTGTAACACCTGTACTCATTCTGAAGGAAGGTCACACTACCTTTCTTTTCTTAAAGGTAAAAAGTTATTTACCTGGAAACTCCTGTCTTATGAAACTTTCTAGGTTTTGCCGAATGTGTTCACGAGCTTGATCTTCTAAAATAGTTGGAGAAAAATCCTCTGTTTAAAATAAAAAACATTTAGAAACAAAGATTGTTCACATTCTATGGGGAAAAAAATCATTTTTTCTAAAACAAAATCTAACAAGTTAAAAAGAAAACTAAATTTCATGTGTATTCTTGGTAGACAGCTTTAGTAAATATAAAATAGAGGATGTTTTTCTTTGAAAAGAGTCTGTCCCTACCCTCTTACACTGCTGGTGGGAATAAAAGGTGGTGTAGCCACTTGGGAAAACAGTATGGAGGGTCCTCAAAACGTTGAAAATAGAGCTACCCTATGATTCAGCAATTGCACTACTCGGCATTTACCCCAAATATATAAATGTAGTGATCCAAAGGGGCACCTGCACCCCAATGTTTATAGCATCAATGTCCACAATAGCCAAACTCTGGAAAGAGCCTAGATGTCTATCAATAGATAAATGGATAAAGAAGATGTTGTGTCACACACACACACACACACACACATACACACACACACACACACACACAGGAATACTACTCAGCCATCAAAAAATTGAAATCTTGCCATTTGCAATGATATGGATGGAATTAGAGGCTATTAAGCTAAGCGAAATAAGTCAATCAGAAAAAGACAAGTATCATATGATCTCACTCATATGTAGAATTTAAGAAACAAAACAAGATCATAGGGAAAGGGAGGGAAAAATCAAACAAGATAAAATCAGAGAGGGAGACAAACTGTAAGAGGCTCTTAATCATAGGAAACAAACTGAGGGTTGCTGGAGGGGAGGAGGATGGAGGGATGGGGTAACTGGGTGATGGGCATTAAGGAGAGCACGTGTTGTAACAAGCACTGAGTATTACATGCAACTAATGAATCACTGGCCTCTACCTCTGAAACTAATAATGTATTATATATTAATTGAATTTAAATTAAAAAAGGAAAAAATAAAAAAGTAATAATGTATTATCCCCCCCAAATAAAAAATAATTAAAAAAAAAAAGAAGGAAAGAAAGAAGTCTGTTCCCAGGAGCTGCTACTGAAATAGAAACAAATCTTTCAGAAGCCCCAGGGCTCTATAAAGGTGGCCCTCAAGGAGCACCCCCAGAGTGTGAACGCAGAAGTTTGTGAGCATGCACATATATATTATCTTCTAAGGGGAATCTAGTTTCCTTTCATACTTACAACCTGGAAAAAGGTTTAAAAGCGACTCAATCACTGGTTAAGGAGTAAGTGCCTCCGGCACAGACTCCTCAGGAGGTAGCCTTGTGATGCATCAAGTTCATCTAAACCCTGCCTGCCTCTCCTTTTAATGTTTTTCCTTTAACCTTAACCCTATGTATACCACTGCTTCCCCAAACTGGTATTCTTCAACGGGCTGTTAGGGGGCTGTTCATTAGCGTTAATTAAGGTATTTTAGGCTCAAATTTTGGAAATGCTGGGATACAGAGTTAAATAGGCTCTTTACTGTTAACATTACTCAGAGGCCATTATTATGCTAAAACGCCCTGCAAATCTCTGGCAGGGAGCGGCGGGCACACTCATTCCCTACTTGGAGTACTTCTTGCCATGAAATTCTATTAATTACACTTAGGAAATCAGTTCAAGGAACACCAGTTGGGAATGTTAGTACTCCAACAGTTAGACTTAAAAGATCCTCCCTCCCTCCCTGTCTTTCCTTCAACAGTTGTTTACTGTGTGTCTCAACTAGAAGAGGCATCACATAGAGCTCTGTGGACACAGTGGAAAACGGAACAGACTCGGTCCCAGTGACGGAGCTAACAGGTCAGTGACTCAGAGGACTCTTGAGCAAATGTCAATGCAATATTTCGACAAATGAAAAGAAATGTTAATAACTTACTATAACATTGGATGCAAACTTGATCCAAGATATTTGAAAATCTGGGTGTCAGTGGTGGCAAAGGTTCCAGCTGAATTCTTTTGAAGTCTTCAGGACAGTCCTTCTTGAGATGACCTTCTCGCTTGCATAAGCTGCACACGACTGTAGGAGACTGCAGAAAGGTGGCAAAGCAAAACAAGACACAATATACAACTCTGTTTGCCAAATAAAGGGGTCCTGAATCATTTTTTAAGAAGTCCACAGTCTAGGGGCGCCTGGGTGGCTCAGTTGTTAAGCGTCTGCCTTCGGCCCAGGAGGTGATCCCAGTGTCCTGGGATCGAGCCCCGTATCGGGCTCCCTGCTCTGCTGGAAGCCTGCTTCTTCCTCTCTCACTCCCCCTGCTTGTGTTCCCTCTCTTGCTGGCTGTCTCCCTCTCTGTCAAATAAATAAATAAAATCTTTATTTTTTTTTATTTTTTTTATTTAAAGATTTTATTTATTTATTCAACAGAGATAGAGACAGCCAGTGAGAGAGGGAACACAAGCAGGGGGAGTGGGAGAGGAAGAAGCAGGCTCATAGCAGAAGAGCCTGATGTGGGGCTCGACCCATAACGCCAGGATCACGCCCTGAGCCGAAGGCAGACGCTTAACCGCTGTGCCACCCAGGCGCCCCTAAATAAAATCTTTAAAAAAAAAAAAAAGAAGCCCACAGTCTACTCTTATTTTCCAAAGAAATAAAAATAAACTGAGGGTTTCAGAGGGGAGGGGGTGGGGGATTGGGATAGGCCAGTGATGGGGAGTAAGGAGGGCACGTATTGCATGGTGCACTGGCTGTTATACACTAAACAATGAATCATGGAACACTACATCAAAAACTAATGATGTACTGTATGGTGACTAACATAACATAATAAAAATTAAAAAAAAAATAATGTGTAGTCACTCCAAACTATTTGAGATGGGGTCATCTTATGGGATATTCGGGAGAAAAAGGCAGTAATTTCTACTACCAAGAGCATTCCATTTCTCCAATACAAATTCGCACGGGTCTGAGGAGGGTAGGAGATCGAGCGGCTGTACTGGAGCGTAAGACCAACGCTCCACTACCACCCAGACAGGGGAGAGCTCTGTTCTAGTACACAAAAATTAAAATCACATGCATTAAAACTGTTTAACATCTTTTAGTTCTGGGAGTGGCACTGATTACCTTGCCTTTGGTGAAGGTGAGTTTACTAAATTCATAGAAGAAATCAGACTGATCCACAGTTGAGCTTTCCTCGCATGCACTTTCTTCTTTAAGACAGATCTTATTAAATTCCATTAATAGAGCCCCATCCGCAGGTTTTCCACCTTCTTTCAAGGTTTTATACTTAGCAGACTCGCCTAATTCATCCTCCTCCTCAGACAGGGCATCCTCATCCCCTGATCCCGTGTATGTATTTTCTAACTCATCTTCATTAGCCAAGTCGTCCTCATCTGCCCTTCGGGTAGCGGACAGCCTGGGTTCTTCATCGTCATCCTCTTCCTCTTCCTCCTCCTCGTCTTCATCGGAATGGATGACTCCCGATGTACCACCCTGTCTGGAAGGGGCGAAGTGGCTTAGAGCACCTTCGAGATCACCAGTACCTTCCATGCCTCCTTCGTCGGCATCAGCCCTGTCCTGTGAAGCAGTGAATCCATCACACTCTTTGGCTGCAGGATTTTGGAAGCCTTCTGAGTCCAAAGTGCTCTCTGTCTCATTGTTTTGTGTGCTGCCACAGATGACAGGCTCTCCGTGTCTGCTACTCCATAAACCTTGATCGTCGGCAGTTAAAGGATGCCTGCCCTCTCTCCCAACTTCACTTCCTGCTTCTGGATGGTGTTCTTTAATACCCTCATGGTCATCACAACTGGCCCATGCCTTGATACAGTCTGGGTTTTCCAGGTGGACGCCGACATGCGCATTTCCCATTTCCTCCGCTGGGGGGCTTCCAAAGCGTTTGGTGGTCTCTTTGAGAGTCAGCGGCTGGACCGTGCAGGTGTCTGCAGTCAAACTGGCAGCACCTGGCCCTTGAGCCAAAACTGAGCTTTGTTTATCATCTTTTGTTTGTGCACCCAGGTCATGCTTGGCTACTTCTTTAGAATGTTCGGAAAGACAGGTGACAGTACTCAGAGGCTTTGGAAGGCTGGATTTTGTAATTTTGTGTGGAAGAGCAAAATACTTATACGTTGTCCTTAAACAATGAAGTATATATTCAAACACGGGTTGATTATTTAGAGTCCTTGCCACATTTCTTTTAACAGAGTAGGGATCTGTAACGAAAGAAAAAGAAAGAAAAATCCACCACTTCATACATTTCTAGTTCACATTTTAAAATTAGCTTGCTGTAGATAAAAACAGACAACAAACAAACAATACTAAAGTTTAGCATGACTCTTGTATGCTTTTTAAAAAATTGGGGATGGGGAATAAGAAAGATGTAGTTTAAGAACAAAAAGAAATGTTTTCTTAAAACATCTGCTCAAAGAAGAGAACCCATGCTGTTCTGAACCAATACCCCTTCCCTCTTTCGTTCCGTAACTGTGGAGGTAAAAAAGGTGTCATCAGTGTGGCTCTTGTGCCCTGGGGAAGGGAGGGCTTCCCACCAGGCTCTGCTGAGTGCTCTGCTTCCCCACTCAGCCAGGCCCTGCGGGGTGTAGAGCTTACCTCCACTCTTCTGCCCTGGGAAGCCCCATCACTGAACTGGCTGGACTGAATTCAGGGGCGAGAGGGAGGCACCAGGAGGAGACACCACTTCTCTCAATCTTTTCTCCTCCCCTAGAACTCCAGCAGGTTAGGCAATTGGCCAGAAGAGCTGAGCCAGAGAAACTGCAGGGGAGGGTTTAAAAATGTGAGATTCCCCATGACTGCACACAGAATTTATGCAAAATGCAAAAAAAACAAAAAACAAAAAAAACCCCCAAAAACAAAAAACTCCTCTTATGCAATATAAAGCTTGAAAAAAATCAAGCAAAAATACAAGAATTCCATTTAGGAGGTTCTTTAAATTATTTGAAGGAGGAGAATTAAGATTTCTAGAGGAGTTTCAACTTCCTGACTTTGCAAAGCTGAGAAGAGCTAGTCCATTTAATGTAGTCTACAGGGCACATCAGTGAGTCTTTCATACAATGGTTTTAGTTAAATGACTTCACTACAAAAAGTGTTTTCATGAATCAGTTCCAAATGCTACTGTAGATATTGCAAAAATAACCAGCCCCTCTCTCTATGAAGCAGAACCCAATGAATTATTTTTCATGAGAAAAAGTATTTTCTCACCTTCGTAAAACTAAATGAAAACAACAATCCAGGAAAGGACTGAACCTAAAAATCCAGCAACGAGAACAATAAAGAGGAAAGGGGGATTCACACATCATGGTGGGGGGGGGACAACTCTGTAAGTGTTTAAGTTGTTAAGCAATTTACAAAGAAAGCAAGGACCTAACCAGCCACTGTTTAGCTGTTTTTTAACTAAGACATTTTACTGCAGTGCTTAAAAAACCCAGGATGAACAAACAGTTTGGTTCCTTGGAACGACCACAGTAACACATGCAAGATTCTAACTATTTCACTTTTGGGGTCAGGCCTACATTATGCGTGGAGGCTGAAAGGAGAATGAAGTAAAAAGCATGCGGTCAGACTGGAACCTTAAAAAGAAAGGGAATTAAAGATAAACATTCTGAGATACCTTCAATGGCAATGCGCTTTTTGGGCCAATCCTTTGATTCCCGAGATACAGATTCTTTGACGCGAATACTGATCACTAAATCAGCCAAATTAAATTCTAAAGCATAGAATCGAAGCATTTCCACCCAGAGCTGCCCAACTGGTACTGATGGCAGGTGCTTGAAATCAAATATTAATGATACCTATTAACAGCAAAGAGAAAACACACAGGTTAGTTCAGATGTCAGTATAATCTGAAAAACTGGAGCTCATTCAAGCAAATTACAAAAAACCTGAAAAACCTTAGCAAAGACAGGAATTTGACAATTCATCTAGGTAAATCACATCTAGGCTATATTTCACTTGTGGGAGAATGGCATTCCTATCCTGCACTCCTGGGATGAGAGCATGTTAAAAGCTAACCATTATCATAGGATCAAACAGGCAATTTTAGGTAACCAGGTGGCATTCCTTACTTTGAGGCCTTAATGACAGGTGGAGAGAAACGTGCCCAGATTGCTACTCTCAGCACAGAGCTCTCTCTGGTGCTGCCACTGGAGGGCATCTTTACACTTACACACACAAAAATGGGCAGCGGCTATAGGCAGAGAGCAAAAGGCAAAACACTCCTTCCATTTGTTCTGAGAAGCTACATAAGCTCACTGAATCTGCCAGGGACAACTGTTTTAAAGTCAACTCTTTTTTTTTTTTTTTTTAAGTTTTATTTATTTAAGTAATCTCTATGCCCAATGTGGGGCTTGAACTCATGACCCCGAGATCAAGAGTCTCATGCCGTTCCAACTGAGCCAGCCAGGCGCCCCAAAGTCAAGTAACTCTTGATATCAGAAACTGATGCCAGTTTTACATTCACTGACTCTTGACAAACTGGAACGTACTGTGATGGAATATACTGGAAGGTACACAGGACCTACAGTAGAAACAAGAGTCCAAATACTGACTCTGCCACTTCGCAGCTCTTAACTGCTCCTGGACTTAACCTCTTCACTCTCAGTTGGCATGATGGCATAGTGGCTAATAGAACTGGCTTTGCAATGGGACACTTTGGGGCTTGAAATCCAACTCTGCTATATACTAGCCACATATAATCCTGGCCAAGCTCTAGCTGTCTAAGGCTCAGTTTCCTCATCTGAACAATGGGGATTACAGTACCCACCTCAGAGGGTTGTTGGGAGGACTGAGTGAGAGAATGTCTGTAAAGAGCTTAGCACAGTGCCTGGCATACATGTTCAAAAAATGGTCGCTATCATTATCTGCAGAGTAGGGACGGTACCACCTATAACACAGGATAGTTATGAGGATTAAATGAGAAACAAGGGAAAGCATCGGCGGATTTGGTTGCTCTCTGTATTCTTTCACTTAGATATTGTCTTTTAAAAACAAGAAATCCATTTATCATTGAAACATAATGTCACAACTGTAAGATGCTCTTAAGAGGTAATCAAGTTCAACTCCCGTAAGTTACAAGAGAAAACTGAAGCCCAAAGAGTTGACGTGATTTGTCAAAGGTCCCACTGCTTGTAAGTGGCAGAACGAGAACAAAGTGTCTCAATCCCGGTACAGTGCTCTCTCACTGCGCCACACCATCAATCTCGACCCTGCCTAGGTCTTCATTTCTGAAGTGGTAGCATGACTAATCTCTCCAAATAGCACAAAATTGTAAACATCAAGTATTTACTTGGGCTTACAGCAACAGCTTTTCCTTTCTCAGGTATACAAATCTGTTTCCCATTGCACTTTATTATACTGAGCTTCAAAACAAGCGGTATAGTATTTTATTAACCACTGAATCCTGACCATAAATATTCTGTCAAGTACGACAAAGTCATCGGGTAGATTTACAAAGCAGAACTGCCTGAAAACGGAAGTTGTCTAGGTCCCAAACACAGTAGCTGAGGACACAAAGAAAACCCCCAGAAATTGAAAGCCTCATTAAATTTCACCTCTTCACCCATAAGCCTTCTTCATCATCACTAAGGGCCCTGAAGCATCTCACTGAGAAGACTTGATAATAGCACAACATGGAACTTATGAGACTTTGGACATAACTATACTAGTGGTACTTAAGCTGTTTTTTGTTATTGTCTTTATTCTTTTAAAGTAGGGGACGCTTTCTTTCTCAAAAACAAAAAGCACAAAAAAACGGCAATTAACACTTAGCGAGTTGCTTACCACTTGCTTGGCACTGAGTTAAGCATTCTAGAAGTCAACGACCCTATGAGAGGGTACCAATGTTATCTCCATTTTTAGGTCAGGAAACTGGGGCCCAGGCAGATGACGTCATTTGCCCAAGGACACACGGCCAGGAAGGGGGAGAGCTGGGATATGAATTCACAGACTCTGGCTCCACAGCCTGTACTCTTCCCCACTCCTGGAACCCCAAGGAGAAAACCGAACAGAGCGGCAGTGTTTTGGGGGCAGCAGGGCTTGAGTGGCACCACCCCCCTTCTCTCTCCAGCACTCAAGGGTTCGAGAAAACACAACTGGAGAATCTATGATTCACCACCATCTCCCCATTTTAGGCACAGACCCAAGGATCGACAGGACTTGAGTACAGCGAGGACTAGAATCCTAGTCTCAGAAGTCCTTTGTGGGTATTGCTGCCATTTCATCCCAGAGAGTTATGGGGAAGGTCGTGGGGCCAGGGCCCGTACATCAATTTGGGGCGGATTACTATTCTTATTTCTAGTATAATTACATAGATCGCTCAGAGTTTTGTTTGACATTTCAATGGCAATTCTTTCCTTGTGCATAAATTTCTCTGCCTACCCCTAATGGTACGGATGAGGACACTGCAATACATTATATCGAATACTTATTCACTGTGGATTCAGTGATCTGAATTTTACCTTTTCTCATTACTTCTCTATTTGAAGGACTGAACAAAATACGGAATGAAACATCCATGAAAGAGTTAAGACAGCTGACAGACGAGAGGAGGACTGATTAACTCACAGACTCCACAATTAATGATGAAATCTAATATAAACGGCAAAATTAAAAATGAGAGAGAACAGACCTGTCCCCTTTTAACTGGCACTTCTTTTGGCGTGTCTTCTTTTGCTGTGTCTGGATCCCCAGCAGCGTTGTCCGTGTATTCCCACACCACGATGTCTTCCTGAACATCTTTAAGGTTGAAGTTCCCTAGTTTGTTCAATGAGAATCCTTCAATCTAGGAAAAATGAGACATAAACTATTATTACGAGGTAGAAAGGATTTTATATCAACTAGAGTGTATCAATCCTGTAAGAAATGGAAACATAGCTCACTGAAAAGAGAAAAGGGATCAGTTTATGGACTGAGACATCTGTTAATTTAAAAATATTTTTTAGGGGTGCCTGGGTGGCACAGCGGTTAGGCGTCTGCCTTCGGCTCAGGGCGTGATCCCGGCGTTACGGGATCAAGCCCCACATCAGGCTCCTCCACTATGAGCCTGCTTCTTCCTCTCCCACTCCCCCTGCTTGTGTTCCCTCTCTCGCTGGCTGTCTCTATCTCTGTCAAATAAATAAATAAAATCTTTAAAAAAAAATAAATAAAAATATTTTTTAAAGTAAAAAATAAGGTTTTAACTTGCAAAAGAAATGGTGATTTTGTGAAATAATTTTTTAGTAAACAGTCTAAGAGAAGGTAACATGGCCTAGGCCCAAAGCCATGGGTTCTGGACTCGAACTGCACAGGCTCCAACCTCGGCTCCCTCATGGGAGTTGCAAGACTTTCAGTCAGTCCTTCCTCCTGGTCTCAGGTGTCTGTAAAAACAGGTTACACTAGAACTGCCTCCATGAGGTAGTTGTGACATGACATAATGGACACAAACCACTGACACAGCGTGTGGCACACAGTGAATGCTCAATGTAAGAAACTGTTTCTACTGATGTTGCCGAGATGCCAATTGCTGAAGAACACAGTCTGGGCTCGCAAGGTCTAAGAAACGTGGAACAAAGTTGAACAGATTTCTTTATTGCGCAGTGGGCTTGATCACAGCCTTTAAACTGGTTAAAGTGCATAATGAGTCATGGTGTGAGGTGTGGATGCGGTATTCCATTTCTCAAATGTATTTCCACATCAAATGGGACTACTTTTTTGTTTTAGTACACAGAGTAATCCTTCTAAAACATAAGCCATCATGTCATTTCCCCTGCTTACAATGGTTTCCTTCTTACTCAGGATAAAATTCAGTCCTTTCCAGGGCTTAGAAAGAACTTAGGTAATCTGTCCCTTTGCCACTTTTCTGTCCCACCTTCTCGATACATCCTCCTGGCTGGGGGGGCTCCTCCCCTAACAACCCTGGAGCCACACTCCCTGGCTGGCTGGTGCTTTTAGGGCTCTATCTAAAAAATCCTTGCCCACCTTCAGGCTGCAAAGATTTTTTTTTTCCTGTTTTCTTCTGGGAATTTGATTATTTTATTTTATTTATCTGAGAGAGCGAGCTAGCAAAAGAGAGCATGAGTTGAGGGAGAGGAAGAGGTTGTAAGAGTGGGAGACTCTATACCGAGCAGGGATCCCGACAAGGGGCTCAATCCCAGGACCCTGGGACCATGACCTGAGCTGAAGGCAGATGCTTAACCGACTGAGCCACCCAGGTGCCTGGGGGATTTGATAATTTTAACTTCTACATTTAAGTCTTTGATCTACTTTGAGTTAATTTTGGGGTATGTTGGGAGGTAAGGGGTTGATGTTCATGTATTTTTTCCTTATGAGCATCTAGTTTTTCCAGGATCAACTGTTGAAAAGACTTTCCCCCCATGAAATGCTTAGGCACTTTTGTTGAAAACAATATTAATGCTTCCAATCCATGGATTTCATATTTCTCTACATTTATGTATGTTTTTATTTAATTTTCACAGCAATGTTCTAGTTTTCAAGTTAGAAGTCTTACACATCTTTTGTTATATTTATTCTTAATTAATGTATGTATTCAAGCAGCATTGTTAATGGAATTTTTCAAAACCATTTTTAAATGTTGCTAATATATAAAAATACAGTATTTTTTTGTATATCATCATTCTATTCTACGCTCATACTAAATTTACCACTTAGCTCTAGGAGTGGTTTTGTCGTTTTCTGAGGATTTCCCATGTAAACCATCATGTTACCCGCAGTAGACGTCTACTTCTCAGGTTTTCATGACTTTGTATTTTCTTTCCTTATTATGACCAGCACTTTCTTCAAATGTTGGGTAGGAATAGTGTATGTGGTGGGGGTAGAGGGGGGACACACACCTTTTTTTGTCCACAATGGTACAGGTGAAATGTCCGGATTCCAACATTAAATAGAATATTATCTACAGGTGTTTTTCACAAATGCCCATGTTCAGGGTGAGAAAGTTCCCTTCTGTTCTTAATTTGTAGAGAGGTTTTGTTTTTGTTTTAATCATAAATGTAGAATTTTCTCAAGTGTTTTTTTTCCTGCATCTATTGACGATCGCATGGCTTTTTTCCTTTATTATTTTTGTATATTTCTGAGTGGATCTGTTAATATTCTGCTAAGAGTTTCAGTGTTCATGTTCATGAGAGATACTGGCATATAATAGTTTTCTTTTGTGTGTCTTTGGTTTTGACATCAGGGTAATGCTGTTTTTTTTCTCCTCTTCTATCTTCTCAAAGAACTTACGTAGTTGGCATATTTCTTCCTTAAATGTTTGAAAGAATTCACCCATAAAGTCATTTGGCCCTGGAGTTTTCTTCATGGGAAGGTCTTTAATTACATATTCAATTTCTTCAGTGAATAAAAGGCTACTCGGGTTATTTTTTTTTTTTTTTTGAATGCTCTTTTTGTATTTAGTCTTATAAGGATAGGTCTCCTTGATCTAAGCCTTCTAATTTTTTGGTATAAAGTTGTTTATAATACTCTTTTTATCCATTTATGTCTATGAGATCTGGAGAGATCTTCATTCCTGATACTGTGTTCTCTTCTCATGAATCTATCAGGGGCTTATCAATATTACTGATCAGTTGGCCTTGTTAATTTTCTCTATTGCTATTTTCTCTTTATTGATTTTGTCCTTATCTTTGTTATTTCCTTTCTTCAAGAACTTACTTTGGGTTGGGCTCAGTCAGCTGAGCATCTGACTCTTGATGTCAGCTCAGGTCATGATCTCGGGGTTGTAAGATTGAGTCCTGCCTCAGGCTCCTACTCAGCCTGAGTTGCTTGATCTTCTCCCTCCCCCTCTGCTTATGCTCGCACTCTCTCTCCAAAATAAATAAATAAAATCTTTAAAAAATAAGAACTTACTTTGAGTTTACGTGGTTCATTTCTGGCTTCTTGTGGTGAAGATTTAGGTCACTGACGTTAGACTTTCCTTCTTTTAAATTTAAGCATTCAAACCTATAAATTTCCCTGTGAACACTATTTTAGCTGCATCTCACAAATTTGGATGTGCTGTGTTTTTATTAAAATTTAGTCCAAACTATTTCTAATTTCCTGTGTGATTGCTTCTTTGACCCATAGATTATTTGTAAGTATACTGTTTAGTTTTCAAATATATATGATTTTCTCATATGTATTACCCATTACTGATTTCTAATTTAATTCCATTGTTGTCAAAGAATATATGATTTCAATCTCTTAAAACGCATTGAAACTTCTTTTTAAACAAGCATATATGGTCTATCTTGGTGAAAGTACAACATGCACTTGAAAACAAAAGTGCATTCTGCAGTTGTTGTGTGTAATGCTCCACAAATATCAACTAGATCCAGGCTATTGTCAATAGTGTCTATCAAATTCCTTAAATCTTCACTCATGATTTGTTTAGCTAATACGGAAGTCAACTGCCAAAGGCGTGTTAAAATCTCTTATTCTGATGGTGGGATAGATTTTGTCAATTTTCGGTTCATGTTTTTGGTGCTCTCTTAATAGACACAAACATTTAAGATTGTTTTGTCTTTCTGATGAATTGACCCCATCATAATGAAATGACCCTTTCTGTCTTCAGGTAACATTTCCTCTTTTAAAATTGATCTCACCTGGTATTGTAGAACTTTAGTTTGACTTTAATTCCCCCCCAGCTTTATTAATATAATTGATAAAAACGGGTATATTGTATATATTTAAGGTATATAATCTGATGATCTGATATACACACACATTGTGAAATGATTAATCACTGGTTTCTGATGAGTAGTTGGCCACCATTCCAATCACTGTTCATTTATGTAAGGTGTTTCTCTGGCTGCTTTTAAGTTTTGCTCTTTATTTTTGGTTTTGACTATCATGTGTTCTCCATGCTTCTCTTGGAATTTATTCTGTTTGAGGTTTCTTCACCTTACCATCTATAAATTTGCCTTTTTTATCAAATCTGGGAAGTTTCTGGCTCCTTTATTTTCCCGTCCCATCCTCTTATTCCTCTCCTTCTACGACTCAAATTACCCATAGGTTACCTTTTTTTTTTTTTAATTGTCCCTAAGTCCCTGAGGTTATTTTTTTCAAACATTTTTTTTCTTCTTCAGATTAATTTCTATTCATGTTTTCACCTTCACTGACTCCTATGTCACCTCCATTCTATGTCATCCAGTAAGCTTATTTAAAAATAATATATTTTTCACTTCTAAAATTTTTACTTGCTTCTCTCCATTTTTATTTCTCTAGCTGATACTTCCTATCTCTTCATTTATCGCAAGTATGTTTCATTTATCTCATGGAGCATACTATAACTGTTTTAAAGTCTTTCAGAGTTCCTACATCTGGGTCATCTTGGGTTTGGCAACTGGATTTCTTTTCCCTTTTCCCTTGAAAGTGGGTCTCATTTTCCTTGCTCTTCATATACTGAGTAATTTTTGATTGCCATACTGTACTGGATATTGTGATACCATACTGTACTGCAAAAGTTCTGGATTCTTTGTTACCCCAAAACATGTTGATACTTTTGTGGGTAATTAACTTGGCTACACGAACTGCAGACTGTCTGTCTCTGGTGGACAGCAATTCTGATCTCAGTCCATTTTTTTAAGCCTTAGCCTCAAGCCTGCTTTTAGTCTGCTTCACGTGTGTGTTTTGGAAGTGTGTCATTAATTTTGGAAAATTCTGTCATTATTCCAAATTACTTCTTCTGTTCCTTTCTTTTTCTTCCTCTGATACTCCCATAATACATACAACTCTTAGTAACTGTCCTGCAGTTCTTAGATATTCTGTTCCATTTTCTTTTGTCATTCTTCTTTTTTTTCCTCCTTGCTTTTTAGTTTGGGAAGTTCCTATTGAAGAAAGCACAATTCTTTTCCCCATCTGCGTCCAATCTACTGATGAATCCATCAATCCATTCTTCATTTCTGTTACAGACTTTATTTCTAGTATTTCCTTTTGATTTTCTTAGAGCTTCCGTCTCTCACCTGTCCTTCTGTGTTGTCCATTTTTTCTGTTCGAGTCCTTAGCATATTAATCTTAGTTGCTTTAATTTCCTGGTCTGATGATTACAATACTTGCTGAGTCTCTTTAAACTACGTTCTTTTGCCTTTTAGCATGACTTGTAATTTCCTCGTTGAAAGCTGGATATAGGGGTGCCTGGGTGGCTCAGTCGGTTAAGTGTCTACCTTCGGCTCAGGTCACGATCCCAGGGTCCCGGGATTGAGCCCCGCACTGGGCTCCCTGCTCAGTGGTGAGCCCACTTCTCCCTCTTCCTCTGCCTGTAGCTCTGCCTGCTTGCGTGCACAAGCTCTCTGGTCAATAAATAAAATCTTTAAAAAAAAGCAAGCTGGATATATATCTACTTGGTAAAAGGAACTGAGGTAGAAAGGCCTTTAGCTTGAGATTTTATTTTGCCAGGAGTTAGGCTATGTTTACTGCTTGTTGTAGCTGTAGATGTCAAGAGGCTAAAGCTTTCTCTGGGGTCTTTGTTTTTGTCTTCCCAGTTGTTTTTGGGTTTCCCAAGAGATTTCTTCTGAAACTAGGTCCTTCCATTGTAATCCCATTTTATGCAGGAGCCCTAACAATGTGGTAAAGTCTGGGGGAAGGGAAGCATTCTATAGTCCTATGATCAGGTCTCAGTCTTTTAGTGAGCCTGTGGCCCTGGACTGTGACCTTGCCAAAGCGCTTTTCAATCCTCCCCACTAAGGTAAGACAGGAAGTCTCAGGAAAGGGGATGGAGTTGGGTATTTTTCTCCACCCTGGGTTGGTTAGGCCCTGGTAAAAGAGTTTCCCTTGAAGGCAGGCTTTTGTTTAGGATAATAGCACGCTCTGGGCATACTTCAAAATGGAGACTTTTTCTCACCCTGCCAAAAGCACGAGGGGATTTTTCTTGGATCTTCACCCTGAGAACCTGGTGGGGGTTCCTGGGGTGAACCTGTGAAATCACTGGAAGGTTCCCTAGGACTGGAGCCCCTGCTATTTTTCATTCGCAGGCTTGTTCAGACTGAGCCTCCAGAACCACAGTCTAAGCCCTCCTACCCTGGTACTGGCTCTGTTCCTGGGCTTCTGCTCTAACAAGTTATAATTTGTTGTATTTGCCTGTCTCTCTCATTCTGGGGGCAGTGGCTTTCCCTGCGACCTCAATTCTCTGCAGGATGTAAGAAGAGTTGTTGATTTTCGGTTTATTCAGTGTTTTTCCTTTTTGTGAAGACAGAGTGATGATTTCCAAGCTGCTTACAGGACAGACTGGACTGGTTCAGGAGTTAGCAGAGACATGCTGAGTTTACACACAGAATTAAGGGTTCCAATTCTCAGTATGTGTCCCTTCCGGGTTTCCCCCCTTTATCCGGTGGCCCTAGTTCCTCTGGCCAGAAAGAGGGCTGGTTTTGCTATGAGAGGTGTGTGCCTTTAGGGTAAAGCCACAGAAGAACAGAAACTTGCTATGTGTTGGCCACTTGCTCCAAATTCTGACTTCTCTCCAAAGTCTGCTTGTGCTTGTGCAGTCTCCAGAGCCTTCACGTTGTTGTTGTTTTGTGTTTAGTTGAGAATTTATAGCTGTTATAAGGCTCACTTGGTCAGGGGGTTGTGCCTCCATATCATAAGTAGAACTTGGCTTTCCACTGAGCGGGGGGGGGGGGGGGGGGGGGGGGGGGGGGGAAGAACTACATCTGTTCTCCTGCCTTGGTTCAGGAGCTTTACATTCATGATCTCATTTCAGAATTGTTCAGACGAGGACTCCGGGGCTCAGAGAAAATAAATAACTTGCTGAAGGTCATAAGGATATGCGTAAGTGACAAAATCTGCAGGAATCGTAGGGCTAGCAAACTTTAGACTACTCTTCTTTGCACTACACTACCTGGCATCCTTCGTGGGTAAATGACTGCTAAAAGCTAAATCTATATAATCCAAAATAAGGCAGATTCCAAAGAATAACTACTAGGAGACTAGTAAAATAGTTGTATGGGATAAAAGATGCTGAGAAGACAGGGTTACACCTATTCACCAGTCACAACTCGCTATGATTAACTTTTAGTCAAATCAAAGTCTAATAACAATACACAGGAGTAAAAGGTCAGAGAGGACAGCATCTGACATGGAAGAGGTCGGCAGAGGTTGGGAGGGAATGGCCCAAAAATCTCTGAAGAGATAGATAAGGGTACAGAGGCATGATATCCTAAACTTCTTGACCAGGAATTTTATCTTATTCAACTGTGTATTCCCTTCAGGGCCAAGTAAATGACAAACATACACAGTGCTTCAAAGATTTTGAAGGAATTAACAGCTTAGAAACTTTTATAAACATAATTTTGAAATCCTCAATGCATTTTCTACAGAAATAACAATGTAAAATTTCTGGCACCAATAACGTACTGTTTAATTTCTTTTCCTGCACTTGCTTTATATTTCTATGACTCTAGCAGAAGCTTCTAGCATTGGTAAGATTTTAGCATTGATGCCTGATGAATTTAAAATACTGAAAACTATAGATCATTTTGGTTCAGGCAGTAGAGTGTGCCTTATTTGATCACAGAATTCAATCCATTTTTGGCCACCACATACCTGTTTCTGTCCTTAAATCTTAAATGAACGAATGGTATAATCAAAAGCAAGTTCAATGTCACTTTAGAGAATGTCAAGTACCACTGTCTAGAACACACTGGCCATGGAATAGGGTATTCATACTACCGTACTCTTAAGTGAATCCTGGGGAGAATCACATCACCAGAATAGAAACATCCTTCTTCCTGCATCCTCACATCAGTGACAGATGACTACTCAGAGGTGACCAGGTCACCAGAAAAGGTAGATCTGAGATAATAGTGAGTATGGAACACATACGATGTATTCTAAAGGCCCTCTCAGAAACAGGAATCTAAGTGGTTTGGTTCCATCCTAAACTCCTGTCTCTACTGGATTAAAGTGAAAGGAAAACCTCAAAGACCTTCACAGGTCCCTTTTGGGTCTGATGGAAAGGGTTATTTATCAGCCAAGGGTTGACTCCGTTCTCTCTTCTCTCCACCAGGAGAGCTATCTAGCAGACACCTACTGGGGCCTTGCATTCTTTCATTTCAGTACCACAAGTACAAAGAGAGTGCCCTTCAGGCCACTGGGATGCACGGGGGACTGTGATCCCTCTGCCAGGACAGAGTTTACAAAGGGCTCATTCTGCTTTTGTCTTTATTCCTAGGACCCAGCAGATAAAGGTCCTTGCTCAATACTCAATATATTAAGTACAAAGAAAAAAATTTTCCCTATAATCATATATTTTTTATATGTACCCATAGTTAAGCTACTGCTGTAGAATATATTCTCCTTAAATGATGAGAATCCCGTGTACAGTGAGAAAGGTGGTTACGATACCACATGTGCCAAAATAAGCTTTTTACGAAGTGAGACCTTTTATACGGTAAGTATACATAGAAGATTTTTATCAAGATAAACACCTAGGATTTAAAAGTGAGGTTTCTAAAACAATGAGAAGGGTATTATTTTGACTTTGGGATGGAGAGTTCTTCAATCCTACTAAATGAATAAATCAACTTTAATTTATGCAGAAAAAGAGTGGTCACGTTACTGAATTCTAACTCATCTTAAACACCAAACAAAGTATTATTCAAGAGGTGACGACAATGTTTTGCATCTTGCAGTGTTAACTAGCAATCTCGATACTTCTATTTTCTTTTGTTTCACAGGGAATGGGGAATGCAGAGAGCTAAAAGACTAGAAACAGAAAGGAAGTTACAGCAACCAAAGGCTTCGTACATTCTGTCTAGAGGTGACTTGTAAATTTAAGTATCTAGTTATAGCCAAAGGAAGTACGTGCCAAAGGATAAATTTAATTCAGGTTCACACTGTCTCGTGAAAACCCTCAGGATCCTCTGTTTCACAAATTAAGCGCTTTTTCAGTTTAGAAAAGTAGTCCTATCCCCAGCAGAGTACACACCAGCATCTTGCAGTCAAATACACTAATATTTCAGCAGGGAGAGGCATGAATATTCATACTAGTAGGATAAATAAATTCATGTTCATTTTGGTTAAGTTTTTAGATTCTGAAATTATGCATAAGCAATTGTGGCCCTGTAATAAAATCAGTATCAGATATATAAGCAAAAAAAGTTTTATACCCATGATCCT
The DNA here is from genome assembly GCF_002007445.2 of Ailuropoda melanoleuca. Lineage (NCBI taxonomy): Eukaryota > Metazoa > Chordata > Mammalia > Carnivora > Ursidae > Ailuropoda > Ailuropoda melanoleuca. The sequence goes on from NC_048234.1 coordinate 38,461,345, forward strand.
AGATAAACAGGCAGAAGAGGTTCCTTCCTCTGTTGAAGAAAGAAAACGGCCATCAGGGCAAACACATATGGCGGCAAACCTCCTTCTTCAGGGCGATCTATACTACAAAGCTAAAAATGAGAGAAAAAAAGGATAAGCATTCTTTTGTCCCAACCTATCATTTATATAATTTGGTCTAAAACCTAAAACACCACAGTGACAAAAAGTAAAACTTCCTTAAACTTTTGGAGCAACCACATATTGTGATGTTGAGTGGTAACCTCGATGTCAAATTTTTAATCTAATATTTGTTATTACTTTTTTTGCATCTACGGCAAATCCACTCAACTTAGTTAAAATGCTTGTTAGTGAAATCAAAATGATGGCTCAATCCCAAGTGCAAGCCAACTGGCCCTGCTTAGTTTATTGGTCCCCTCATCTGACCCTACTGCCTTGAAAATTCATGCTTTGCTCAGAAAGGTGGTTGGGGAGAGAATGTAGTCAAACTCATTAGCACCAACAGGAATAACAATTTAAAAAGCATAGACCACTTAGTGATGAAGTAGGAAGCAGCTTTCAAAGGATAGCATATTGTAATTATCAATTCACCTGGTTAAGACCAGTGCAATCCTCTGCTTATCCTGGACTGCAGCAATAGGAACTATATATTGTTACTGCCACACTTTTTTTTTTTTTAAGATTTTATTTATTTATTTGTCAGAGAGAGAGAGCGCGCACAGGCACGGGGAACAGCAGGCAAACAGCTAGGACTCCCGATGCGGGGCTTGATCCCAGAACCCTGGGATCATGACCTGAGCTGAAGGCAGCCACTTAACCGACTGAGCCACCCAGGTGCCCCTGTTACTGCCATATCGTAACCAGTAAAGCTGTAGCTGTTCTCTATAAAGCACCTACACCGAATCTCAATTTTATAATCACAATGGGACCTCAGGTTTTAAGGAAATACTAAATGCTCTAATAGATATCGAGATATCATATTTAAAACATAGAAATGTAAGCACCAGCAGAGAGTGGCTTCCATTTTTTTGGAGTCTCTGGGTATATGATTGGAAATGGTATCTCTCAAACATTCCTGCCTAAGAAGCACCCTGGAAAACTAGTTAGAATGTAAATTCTTGGGCTATATCCTACATTTGACCCACAAATCTGATTTTTAATAAGCGCTATAAGTCATTTTGATCTTTTCAGCAATACTGTTATAGTGAAATAGAAACACTGAATTTTCCTTTCTGTAGACATTAAAATTTCTGTTCCAATACTCAGATGCCTACTCTCTTCATGTCTATAAATAATGCATCCAAACGTTTAAGATTAACCATGCAAAAATCAAAGCATACTGTTTATGCATACATAGAATGTGCTCACACATTTAAGAACTCAAACTTACCTTTGCCCAGTACCTAAAGGCAATCACCAAAGGAACCAGCTTGTTTTCAAGTTTTCCAAGGGCAGTTAAATGGTTTGTTGTCAAACAAGCATTTTCATTTCCTGCACTCACTTTACAAAGAAGACCGCTGGGGGGGTAAGGGTGGGGATGGGAAAGAAAAAGAAAGATAAAAAGCATTACTCAGCTATCATTTATACTGACAATAACTAATTTGCACTAATAATAAATATGTTCAAAATGAAATAAAAAACAAAATCTCTATGGGTCATTTAGGTCATTGCATTAAGAAAAAGATAGGGCAGCTATTCTCTGAGTGAACTTTATTTTTCAGAACTAAAACTATATATTTTCATACATTAAAACTATTTCTGGGGGGAAATGAAAATTAGGAAAATACTGTAAAATGGTTCAAATGGGAGTAGGAATTCATCTTTGTAAAAGAGTGTTTTCCCAAGAGTTGGAGGAATCTGCCTAATGAAGAATCATTACAGCCTACAAACCACCCGTGTACTGTGGTGATGGTGATGCTTCCAGATGGAGGAAGAGACACATGGGGGAAGTCACACTAATTGTTATTCAGCACTGCTAAAAATGCTGCTAAAAAGGATGGCAAAGTAAGGTGGCTACAGCAAGTAACCCTTTGATAAAGTTGTTTTTGACTAAAATGAAATGGGTCAAAATGCTTCCTTCCTCTGCTGTTTCCTTTCAAATAATTTTATTCTTTTAAAAATAAAACACCTTCTCCTCTTGCATCAAATGCCAAAAGTATAGAGAGAATGCTAATAGTGAGCCTGTGAAATTAACCACACAAGGAGCTTGTTATTCTAGAAACTGGACATTAAGATGCAATAAAGTACATGAGCTCCTGGCAAATTTCTCTTTAATATAGAAACAGCTTAAAGAAACGGAGACCTTTGCTTTTCTCTGCACACCACCACTGGCACCCTAGCGTGGAAGTCTGCATCAACATCAATAAAAGAGTCTGAGGAAAGAAGAAAAAATATTAAGTAGGTTAATTAAATCTCTGTTTAAAAGCCCAACTAGATGAAGTACAAGTTGTGACTTAATCTGTTCGGCCTTTGAAAGAGGATTACGAAATAAAGCTCCGGGATGACTTGAAAAGGGAAACCGTATTATGTACAACAATCAAGTAATCACATTAATTTAAAACCCTTATTTTGCAACTCACGTTTGATTAGAAATGACTACAGTAGTGAATCAGAATAAGTGTTATGGGGATAAGGTAATTAGATTTGTGGATAGGATATATTCAAGAACAAAACTGCTGCAAAAGCTACTAAAATATCTGGGGTCAAAATACATTTTGACTGAAGTAGGAAGAAATGTTGAATGTTTCATTCAAACCAAACAAGAAGGATGGGAAAGATTAATTCATGGGATGAGACGGTTTAATGAGGCCTATGGAGAGCATAAAAAGTCATCAAGTCCTAAGCTGGACACTACTTTGGACAACTGATAACCCTAACCAGAAGCAAACATTTGGTGATTTATTAATCAGGGCTGGGTCATACCTATTTATCGTCTGTAAGGTATTAATCTAAACCACAGAATGGTTTTCTATTTGGATATTACCCATAGAAATAATTAAAAGACACACAACTTCCTATTTTCAACATCTGACAAATAAGATATATCCAAACTATAGACAAAAGAAAGAAAATTAAGAGCAAAATGTGGAAAGAATTTGGCCTTACCGCTGTTCTTTAAACATTCTTGAACAAGTAAGAGAACATCTGGCTGAGACATCTAGGAAACAAATCAATGAATACATCACTAATCCATAAGTACTGTTGTTTCACTGAGATAATACACAGTTATCTGAAGTTATCCAAGCTCCTTTCCAAATTAGAAAGCACACTGCTACCCCAGCAAATAAATCAATCTTTATGCTATGTGCATACATCAGTCAGAGACAGAGATGAACGCCAAATGAGGGCAAGTGACCTGTTACAGTTAACTCCTGGTTAACGAATTCCTGAGGTAATCAACCTCTCCACAAATCTCCAAGACACGAAACCCTTTATGTCACCTCTCCCTCTATAAGACTACTTCAATAGATTGCTTGCTGGTCTCCACTTTCCAATCCTTGCTCCACACAGGAACCACAACCATTTAACATAGTAAATCAGACCTAGTCGTGCCCCTCCTTAAAACTCTCAATAGCTTCCTATTGCCCTTAGGTCACAGTGAAACTCTTTACCAAGGCCCACAGATCCTGCATGTTGGGCCCTCTGTCCTAAACTTAAGGCTGATTCTTTCTCTTGGTCCCTCCACCATGGCTATACAACCATCCGTCAGCTCCTTGACTAGGCCAAACTCCATAGGGATATAGGGTGTTTACAAACACTGCTCCCTCTGCCTGAAACACTCATCTTTTCACTTCCTTATTCCTTTTCATTGTTTAGAGCCTAGAGTCAATGTCATCGGGGCCTTCCTGACCGCTGCAGCTACACATCCCCAGTTCTTTTCTGTCACAGAACCTTGTTTCCCTGCATAGCTCTCACTATAATTAATCATATATATGTAATTACTTATCTCCTCCACTAGGTATGAGTTCCACGAGGGAGGAATGCTACCTGTTTTGTTCTCTGGGATCTAGGATAGTGCCTGGCACACAATACGGATTCAGTGAGTATTTGCTCAATGAATGACCACAGCAAAATAACTGCTATGCTGGTAAATTACTAATTAAAATTGAAGGTTAAAAGACGAATAAAATCTATTGATCAGCTGACCACGCAGCTGTAGCAGTCAGGGATGGCTGTACGACAGAACATCTCGGGGTGGTGCCCAGGAATCTTATTATTTTTAACTAGCAACCCAGGTAAATGGGCATAAACCATCTGCACACTGGCCTACGGACCCACCAGCGGATGAACAGATTATCAACTAGAGTGCCTTCCAGATTCAAAACTGACTCATTTACATCTTTTTCAATCACATTTAAACCAGAAATCCAGGCTAGGCGTGGTTCTTCAAAAGCATAATTATTTTAACAAAGTAGGTGTACAAGAGTGGAAACTGAGGAGTGAATAGAGCTTTCAGGTCACAAATGTTTCCATGTCCACACTGTTTAAAGTCTGAAATCCGGGGTGCCTGGGTGGCTCAGCCATTAAGCGTCTGCCTTCGGCTCAGGTCATGATCTCAGAGTCCTGGGTTCGAGCCCCCCAGTGGGCTCCCTGCTTGGCAGGAAGCCTGCTTCTCCCTCTCACACTCCCCTTGCTTGTGTTCCCTCTCTCGCTCTGTCAAATAAATAAATAAAATCTTAAAAAAAAAACAATCTGAAATCCCTCTCTGACATTGGAAAGTTGACTTTACCAAGATAATTTAATCTTCTCAAGTTAACAGAATCTAAAAAGCCCCATTAGAGTCACATAGTTAGAAAACCAGCATTTGAAGTAAATATAAAAGATCTGTAGAGTAAAAACTACAAAAACCTGTACAGTATTAAAAGAAATGCTCTAAAATTGAAGGTCGGCAGAAGAGCATGGAACTGGAAATTTTGGGGAAAAAGCTGCCACTTATATTATCTTCAAGTATCTAAATATATTCTTATATAGCTCACATTTGAAAAAAAGAATTTCCATTCCACTCTGTGAAAATTCCAACATTTTATTTTGTACTTACAATGGCTGGAAATTGAATGTCGATATTTACATCTGAATTTTTGAAACCCAATCTGCTACAGGATGACCCATATAATCTCAGAGAACAATCTGAAAAAAAAAAAAAAAAAGTCATAAATAAAGTGAAATTTCTCGAACGTCGTAACAAAACACTGCTATTTCAGAAACGGAACCATCAATTGAAACTACACATGAAAGTAAGACAGTATTCAAGTCTGGTATAAATAAACAAAAAGGAATGGTTGACTCTGCTCTTGTCTTCATTTTATTTAACAGGGAAGGCTATATTGTCTGCAGTTTAGCTTAACAGCTACTCTTTCATGACAACTGTAGAGCATGTTTAAAAAAAATTCTAAATTATTTTATATTTTGTGCAGAAAATACTATTTGCAAGGATTTTTACAAAGTGAAAGTAAAAATGGATGCCTAACTTTGTCTTATATTTATAAACTTGCTAGTATACTAAAGAGTTAATGCAAACATTTCACCTTTTAGAAAACACACACAGGTGTAATTTACTGTAAAGATCATGTTTCAATAAAATAATCATAAAAATGACCTTCAACATAAAATTACTTTTCAGTATGACTATGAATAAAAAAACCCTTAACATGATATACTCTCTTTAGGAAAACTTTTGAAAAATAATTACAATATCAACTTAAAATGCTAGGCAACAAGCAATTCACTCTTCAGAGGAGGACATGTGCACATGCATGCGTGTGTGTGTGTGTACTGCCTATATTTATTTATAGCATTTCCCCCCCAATGTTTTACTACTACTATGCCAAAAATTTATCTCCTTCCCATCAGGGGATTTTGTGGGGTTTTTCAGGTTTATTAAGACAAGTGATTTCTTTGAATTTTAACCGTTTTCCATGACAAAGTACATTTTATGAATTCCATTAAATTTTATAATGGAAATCTACAGCAAAAATCATTGACATTACAAATGCCTTTCTAGGAACTTGTCTATAACACAAAGAATGAGATACACATATAATGAAACGAACAGATTTTTGCCCTTTATTTTTATGAAAGTATACACAAGTATGAATGATATGCTATATGAATGCTCTTTGAGTAGGACAAACAGTTCTATGGGCCATATGGTGATAAAACTTTGAATGGTAATTCCAATCCTAACTGTGGGTTAGAATCACTTGTGGAGCTTCCTAAAAAATAGTTTTCTGTGGCTCCATAGACATAACCTGGAAAACTAATCAACAGTACACAAAATCTATTACAAAACAGGTTCAGAGCTCATTTTAGATGTTGCAATTCTTTTTAAAAGTGGTTAAACAGAACCTCTTTCAGACACACAAAACCTGAGAATGACTCGAATATACTTTTTATTTTAACTCAAAATGTTGCGTCAATTTGAATAGGTAGGAAGGTAAACAGGGAGATACACAAGAGTCCCACAGTGCCCTCAAAATCTAGAGCATTTAACTTAAAGTACACGCGTACAATGAAATTCATAACAAAGACAGGTTTGATGACAGCGCACGTAAAAGTCTCTGTTACCTTGGGGGAAAGCCAAAAAGAACAAAAACACACAAAAATTAAGAGCTTCAGGACATGGTAACTCAATTTCTATTAGATGAAAATTACTACGGGTTGGAAAAATGCATGAGTCACTTTTAGGTAGCTAAATATTAGAAAAACAAATCTAGAAAATACCTGGTAACTTGTGTTGGAACACATTTTCCATGATACGTTTAATTTCTAGTCTCTGTTCCAAGTTCTCATTGTGTAAGCCAAACTCCTGTACCACTTTGTCAATGGCAATACCAATTGCATTTATCTGGGAGGGTGTAGGCGGGGGTAACGTAGTGAGCAACTCTTCCTCTTGCTTCTCCTTTTAAGATCAATATTGAGATTAAAAATGACTCACACAGTTTTTTACCTTCTACCATTCACTGAGACAACACCCTGTAGAATATTCTGGAATATTTTTCTTAGCTCTCCCTCTCACCTTAGCTGTGTTAGTCTTCAGCTCATCAAACACATACACTTCTTTATGCACATAAAGTGATAATAGAAGGCAGGCAAAAATAAGGAAAAAGTGCAGGGAAATGACATTAAAAGCAGCAATGACAAATTTTTTGCTTTATTATTACTGGCATAAGGGCATATACCGAGGTCCCATCAATGACTTCACTCATCCTGATACTGTTCTTAATGAAATTCACAAGACTGCCCAGCAAAACATATCTCACCAATGTGAAGTATTTTGGCTAAAATAAATTCAGTAATATAAGTAGTGAAGTTATTAATATCATAGCCTTAAAGAGAGGAAAGTCGCAAAGATGACAAGTAAAAACAACTGACAATTAAACATATCTGGGTTACATTAAACTTACCTTAACATTTTTCTTGTGCCTCTTCTCTTTGATATGCTTATGGGCAAATGCAATGGATTCAATTAAAACATCACAAAGTTTGCAGGTGTACTTAGCTGTAGGGTAGTTTCTTGGTCGCTATAATTTGAAGAGATTCAGAGAGACATATATACATATCTTCCAAAACATAGGCAAACAAAAGTTAGCCAGAAATGACTTCCCCATCATTTAAAAACTGTTAATATATTATTGTCACTCTTTACCACTATCCTAATAGTCATTTTTTGGAAGTGATTTTATTAAATCAAATCGAGTATCACTTTGAACCCACAGTGCTTAAATGCTAATAACTGTAGTAGGATACCTAACTTATCAAAGCACATGTACCAATTACTAGCACAGTTTAAACCAAGACAAGGATTTTAAGTAACAAATAAAAGACGTTACCCTTTTAAGCCTGTCAATGAAGTCTCTTTTTAATCGCTCCTCTGCCTGCTGTAAGCCCAGGAGCTCCTTCGTTGAAAGCACAGACTCGTCAATCACGGGGCCTTCCAAGTCTCCGTCGTGCTCATTTTCCTCATTTCTAGTCCTACGTGGCTTCCGAGGTCTGGACCTCTGCTTCTTGTTTTCTTAAGTTAAGGGGAAAATATTATTGGCAATATTGAGTAATACCACTCTGACAAAAAAGCAGACCATACATATTTATTCATACATATTTATTAACTAAAGAATGTGATTATTTGAATGACATCTGAACACAGCAAAAGGAAAGCTCTTCCATGGATAAAATGTGCGAATACTCATTGACCACCTCATCTGGATACAGCAAACCAAAGGAATCCTCTTTTGGGAATACTGGAAAAGAATTTGCTTCAACCCTACAATGTGATTTTATCATTTCTTCCAAGCATACTCTGAACATACTCAGCAGCAGTAAAAATTATTCTCTGAAGGCAAGTGTACCTGTAATTCTAATACACCTAATATGTTATAATATACAATATAAATATATCAAATATATTCTAGTATAAAAAACTGTTATTCTAATGAAAACTATCCACATTTGTCTTCATTTTTTGTAAGTGCACAATCTCAACAGAGCAAAAATGGACGATATGATCTCCAAAGAACTCAGAAATCAACTACATTCTTACGTGGAATGAAAATCCATCATTTACTTTTAAATTTAGCTTTCATGTAATTGGGCCCTCTCCCTATATGGACACAAGAAGTCCAGGCCAAAATTTTATTTACTGAGGACAACCAGTTCCTATCTTATATTTACTTTCATTTTAGCTTCTTTGGACAGTCTGCACGCTAAGCACATTTCAAAGAAAAAAGGCCATTGGTTAAAATAAAAGTTTTCTACAAGTACAGACTAATTCATTTAAACTCTACTGTTAGTTCTACAATCTTTATAACTAATAAGTGAATCTGTTCCCTTTTTTAAATGTACAACTTTTCTACCTGTGAAACTGAAGATGACTATGGGATTGATCTATACAAATTTTTTTAAATAGCTTTGATAACGTCTACCAAGCTCTGAAAATAAATCTATCCATATTACATATGATTAAAATAGAACTCATTTCCCCAATTAAAATTGTTGATAAATGGTTTGAATAATGTTTACATGGCTAAAATATAAACCTACCGAAAAGCCTGCATGAGGCAACTCCTATTCCTCTATCAAGTTTTCAGTGGAACTCATTTCTTGTACAGTAGTTACAACGAATCAGTTGGCTGAAAAAACTTCTGAGTCAGAAAAGGAAGGTACAGGATCTCTAATTTTCAAAAAACTGTTGCCAACAGCTCTAAAGAAAAGTAGCAGCACTGTGCTCAGAGTACCGTAAGATGAATATGTAACGAAATGTTATAAATTGCTTCTATAATATAATAAACGGCAATTGAAAGGAATTAAAGTATTGGGACAAATAATTGTTTTTTTAAAAAGCCATCAGACTGGACCAAACAAATAAAATACTAAAAGGTTAAGTAGTCATTTGCAGAGAAAAACCAGTCTACTGTTAATACTTGCTTTTTAACACTCCCCTGCTCCCAATTAAATTACCACCATCTTTTAAGGACTGTGCTCTCGGTCTGCACGAATTTCTGAGATAAGCACTTCTTTTAACTTAGAGGTGTGTCTGTTCTCATTTAATTTGCGTATCTTTACAAGCTCTACTCTAATTACATCTGATTTCAGTGTTCATACCAAGTTTCTTACTTTGGCAAACACTCATTAGAGATTTACACCAATATGTGCAATACCCATTAGAAAAGTCCACATTAGTTCATAAAACAGTAATTGATATGGAACCAAATCCCTTTTTTTAAACTCCTCCTCTTGAATCACAAAGACTTTTTATGTAACTATACTTGCCGTCATCTTCCAGAATGACAATTTCCCTCCAAAGAGCACGATTAACTCCTAGTTTTTTCTTTTTAAAGATTTTATTTTTAGGTAATCTCTACACCCAAAGTGGGGCTCAAACTCACAACCCCGATATCGAGGGTTACAGCTCCAACTGAGCCAGCCAGGTGTCCCACTCCTTATTGTTTTTATACAGAGGAGTGGATGGTTGCAGAAATTCTGTCTGATGATGACGACGATGATGATGGCAGCTGTCATTACTGAGTATTTTTTATGCAACAGATGCAATGCAAGCCCTTTATGTGCATTGCCTCATTTAATCCCTGTAGTGATCCTGTCACAGATGCTGATATTATACCCCCATTGTACAGATGGGGAAAATGCTGGACCAAGAAAATAACTTGTTCAGGGACTAATGGCTAAGTGAAAGTTATGGGATTTAAAATAAAGATTAAAGCATGGATGGAATTCTGAAATTCAGCCTTTTATCTAACAATATAAGCACTGGAAAGAACTTACTGAAATACCCCCTTGTAGCACATCCACTCACATCTAGACTAGACCATAACCGACAAGACAATATCACCTTTTGAACTGAGTTTCACAGGACTGCATGGTAAGAACAGTCAAATAAAATCTCACTGAAGGGAATCTTGAAAGACAAAGCAGGGTATTGCTAAAAAGTTCCCACAATTACGTAGAGGAAGACTACCTGGCTCATCGCAGGTGTCTTGTAACATGAATTCTCTATATACAGTATTCCAAGTCTCCCATGTTTTATTTGCATATGGCCCATTATTCCATTCACAAAGGACATGTGTATATGAGTGGATATTTTCCAGCTAAGATCACTAATGGCATTGTCCCAAATACATTAAATTGGCAATCTAGGATATTTGAGGGATGAAGTACAGGGCGGTAACGTAGAACTGAAAAATAGAAAATAAGTATTAAAAAACAAAGCAACTCTAAGATCATTTTTACTGTCTTCTCACATCATTTAATGAGACCCTTCCTTAATAAGACAGAATTCTGATTCGAGGAAAGTTTCAGTCCCTTTAATGAGGTCCTTTTTAGGATCCTGAGTACAGTGCAAAGTTTATACCTCAAATTGAATTTCTCTCTACAGTAAGTAATTTTATACCAAAGCTTAATATTTCCCTTATGAAGATGTCCAAGGGCTAGAAGCTGAACAGTCCTTCATCTAGCAATTGTGAAAGCACACACCTAGTTTTCATATAGAGAGAACATGGGGGTTTTGGGATTGTCTTCAATTAAAAGGACAGTAAAAATGTATGTACTTCCTGTTCAAAACCACTTAAAAGTAACTTTTTTAGTTGCTCTTCAGACTAAACAAGAATACATATACAAGAAGTTTTTAGTCTGTTAACAGTCCCTACTAATGTCTGTCTGGTTGCATACTTTCATTCTATAAATCTTTGTTTTCATAATGCCACTCGAGACCAACTTTTTCTTTTAAAAGACTACTGATAACTGCGTTAAGATGTCCATGTTCTACCTGAATACAGTAATACACAAATACTTATCTATACACAGACTTTTAAAAAGAAAAACACCAATCAAAAGCCAAGAAATTATCAATATGCGTTTGGTTTCCTTCTGTCAGATTCAAGGGCCAGTGAGGCTGAGTTAACGGCCAAAGCAGCACAGCACTGAGCCTCAGTTCCACTTCCTCATCCACCACCCCGCTAAAAGAAATTTAACCTCCCAGGCCACAGCTGCCTGCTTGGAAAAACTGTGATTGTACCCTGATATATCACGACAAGAGCACTAGATCAGACAATTCCTTCAATTTCCTTCTAGCTTAAAGATTTACGCAGCCAAGATTTTCTCTCTCCTGGGATTCCTTTAACACCTCATTCTATTTCTGCTATTTGATACAAGGCATATTCTCTTGCTTTTCCCACCTTAAGAGATACAAAACAGCACCTTTTCTCCCATTTAATACTATCATAAGACCCCCTAAAGATAACAAATGATGTTTTCTCTGTTAAGTGTTCTAAATGTCCAGATCACAAGTTCAAATGCCTTAGCAGTAACATGCCTAAATGTAAACTGGCCACTGTGAGATAACACGTAAGAAAAGGGCTTCTGGATACCTAGGAGAGTGCCAACATTGCCTAGACGCATTTAGCTGAAAAAAATTTTAAAGTGCCGGCCAATTTGCCACCCATTCTATATGGTCACTAAAAAAAGGCTTACAGCTGGGCACCTGGGTGGCTCAGTCAGTTAGGAAAAGTCTGCCTTTGGCTGAGGTCAGGATCCCAGGGTCCTGGGATGGGGTCCTACATAGAGCTTCTTGCTCAGCAGGGAGCCTGCTTCAGTCTCTTCCTCTCCCTGTGCGCGTGCTCCTGCATGCTCTCTTTCTCACTCTCACTCTCTCAAATAAATAAATAAAATCTTAAAAAAAGGCTTACAGCCAATATATTTAACAGCCCATTTTTTCCAAGCATAATTTACATTTTCAGATTAAATACTGTTTTACTTTTCCTTCATATTTATGAGTTTATTTTAGTTCAGCAATTACTGTCCATTAGATAATTTTCCTGTTTATAGAAATCATTGCTACATGGACAAAATCTACTATTCATCTTTTAGAAAAATGTATAATCACTTTGAGGCAATTATTATCAAGCACAGAGGGCACTTAGAAATGGGTTTTGGTACTACAGAAACTAAAAGGCAAAATTTTTATCTGTATTTCTGACTTTCAAAACTTAATGTGTTCCAGCCTGTTTGCCATGGTCACTTTTGAGAAGAAAAAACAAATCTTGGACTACTCTCCTCTGGAGACTGATGCTCCATCCAAAAGACATATAACCCTCTGTGACAGGAAACATAGACAGTCTGTATTGTGTATTTATGTTGAATACAATTTTTTTTTAGCTTTATATTCTGTCATTTATATTACGGACACATTCGCTATTCAAATACAAAATTACAATACATAATTTAGAAAATGCATACACACCACTCAGAAAGTATGATAGAGTCCTCAGGGTGATCGAGTCACCCTCTTCTGTAAAAGGCACCAATGGGAAATATGTTTACTGAAAATGAGCCTCACAGCAAAGTGAACTTTTAAAGTGACTGGTACATGCACGGTGTTGAAGCTGCCCAATTACCATGATTACAATTTTAAAGTATTCACATTAAATAAGCAGGAACTATGAAAAATCAGAACTGCATTGCTGAAAATAATAAACCTCATTTGGATGAAAGAGACATTGTGACTTTGGGGTTGTAACTTGACAAGTTGGAACACATTACCAGGGCTTCCCGCTTCCATTTCTGACATTGTTTCTAGGCTTGTCAAGTCTTTATGAAGTAGTCGTCTTACAGTTCGGCAGCCTCTTCCATCTTGCCACCTATATCCATCCTCACTTTCTTGAAAGGAGTCTTTTCTTGGTCGGTTTATAACAGGAATTCTAGGTCCAGGTTTAAATTCCCTCCGACTGTCTGAATTACCAGCAAGTTCATCTGAGAGCCATCTCTTACTCTGATCTTTGTGGTTGTCATTTATCCAAGCGGGTTGACTGTAAATTGGGTTTTTAAATGCATAGGGATTGCCGGAAACAGCATATGGTCCTTTTCTGGGGGTATTCCCATAGTTCCCTGGTGTTATTTTTTTTTTTGGAAGGCCTTTTTCCATTTTACTGCTATGGCCTTTAGCATAATCATCCATTATTAAATAATCTTGCTGGGGGTGACCCCTTCTGAAATCCTCATCATCTATAGTCCCTCGGTCTTTAGCACGTTTCACAAAATAAGGTTTTGGTGCATCTCCCATGGTCTTTGACTTCAATTTTCTTACTCTGCACCTGAAAGAAGGCATTTTGGGAAATCATCAAACTACAACAAGATATCATACCAAGCATATGAAATACTACACGTTTATTGCACAGATGTTCAAAAGCCTATACAAACTCTTCTTTTCCTAATTTCCATCACATTCTAATAATGAGCACATTACATTAGAAGTTGGGAGGCTCGAATCCTGTAATATCTTCACGAAAATTAGTACTTACTATTTAACACGAAGATTACATCTGTAACTAAGGGAAGCTCCCTACAGTCTCGAGAACTGCAGTATTAAAAAATGTTACTCATATCAAGTCGGTTGTCCTTACCTACAAAACAAAAGCACTTCTCCACAAAACCAAACCCAACCCTCATTCCCAAGCTTATGTTGTTACAAGAATCCGGAAACAGTCTTTAAAAAAAAAAAAGTTGGCAATTACTTTTAAGTGTTATACAAAGTAACCGAAACTTTCTGTGAACGTAGCTCATCGCCACTTTTCTGTCCCTTCTCCGTCTTTCAGGGAAGGGCCTCGGATCCCCTCACCACCACCGTTCAGAACGACGGGCTTCGGTCTTCGGTCGCTTGGGTTGGGGAGGGGCTCGCTCCCCATCAAGGCTCCCCTCGTCAAAGGGGCTAGGTTTCTGACTAAGAGACAACTCCAGCTAACCTCCCCAGTCCTCATTCTCTAACCCCAAACAAGTTTGGTTTTGTCACGGACAGCATTTCTCCCTCTTCGACCCCCGTCTATTGCCCCACCACCAATCTGCCTCAGTTTCCACCCTTCGAGGCAGGAGGCAGAGAAAGAGGAGGCGTCCCCGCACTCCTGGCCACGAAGCCACCTCGGGGACCAGGAAGCAGGAAGTGACCTGCCTCCTCGATGGGGTTCCGGGGTCCCCCTGGCCGGCCAGGAGGCCGGGGCCGAGTGCCTCCACCCAAGTCCCTTCTTCTCCGGCGCCGGCAGGGTCTGACACAAAGTGAAGATGCGGACTCGAACCCGACAGCTCTGTCCCCGCCGGCCTGGGGGCTCCCCAGGTGCTCGCAACTGGGGCAAGGAGGCCGGCGGGGGATGGAGCCAACGTTTCTCCCGGGCCGGGCCCGCCCTCTACTCCGTAGACCAGGGGTCCCACCGGACACCCACCCCGCCCTCCGGGGCTCCGGAGCTCCGGAGCCGGGTCGGGCTGGGGAACTACCGCTACGCCCCTCCTCTCCTCGCTCGGGCCGGCCTCAGCGAGGCCCGGCCTCTCCTAGGCCTTGAAAGCACCGCGGAGGCGCGGGGAACAAGCCTCTGGTTCTCCGCGGGAGGCGCGGAGCTCGGTCGACTCGGACGCCCGGCGGCTCGGCTTTGCCCCTGGATGCTCTTGGTTGCGTCCAGGGCAAGTGTAGCCTGAGTCTGAGGCCTCGTGGCGCTCTTGCTGTTTTTTTCTGACTAGTCCGAGTGATTTAACGACTCAGCGAGGTCTTAACTGCTTACCTTTTAGAAATGTCAGTGTCTAAGCATCCGCCGTTCACCCAGATCTCAGTGTGGTCAAGAGAGACGCTCTGCTTTTTTCTTAGGTTGTCTACGGATTCGTTTTACTTAAGGAAACAAAACCGTGTTTTCAAAGAATATGTGTCATCACAAAGGGTGATCCGGGAGAGTCATATTCGAATTTTTGAACGAAGAAGGCACATATAGAACTCTCGAACAAACAACGCGGCGTTCCCTTTCTTTTCTTTTTTTGACTGTGTTACCTTCCTTGCTGTCTGTCATGTTTTAAATGCTTCGGAAGCCTCGAACAGCTAATAAAATCAGAGAGCGTTGGGAAAGTGTGACAGTTTTGGTTTCTTTGCTTTTTAAGAGCATTAAATTTAAATCCATGAGATGCCTTGGAGCATTGGTCCTTAATAATGGGCACATACGCACTGGGTATTGCCAGGCACTGTTCAGAGAGCTTTACAAATATTAACTCTAATCCTCACAACAAATCCTCTAGGAAAATATCATTATACCCGTTTTAAAGATGAGGAAGTAGCATTTACTGTAAAGTAAATGGCACTGCTGGAAACCACACTTTAATGAGGCCGAGTCCATCATTAACTACCTATACTAATGGTGATGTAAAACACGTTGGTACAACTTTTGTAGAATGCCTTATCTAGATGCTTTGGTTCTCAACAGACATGAGAATCAAGCCAATAATCTGTCCGGCCGGCAGACAATGGCCTTTAACAGGCTCCAGAGGGAGTGGGGTGGTACATGAATACATTTACTATGGGACAGTAGCGTCACCACACCCAGCTGAGTAATTCTTGAGTAATTCTGAGTAATTCTGAGTAAGTTCGACAAAGGCAAAGACTTGACTCTTCTATTTAGCAGCATGTCCTCTAGAGCCTAGACCATTGCCTAACTCATAGCAGACTTTCTAGAACTATTTGTGGAATGAATGAAAGATACAGGACCAGCCAGGCTGTACACCAATGCTTCTTCATGAACATTTGATTCCTCTCTCTTCTCCAGGATTATTGTTCTCTTACCAAGGTCTAATATTACAGCAGGATTGACAATGAACTCAGAAAATTTAAAATATTCTACCCCTCCTTCACTGTCTGCCTAAAGTCTTAAAAATCCTCATAATGGCTTTTTTTCTTTCTCTTTTCTTTCTTTTCTTTTCTTTTTTTTTCAAATTTCTCAGAAAATTATGTTAGACTGCTTCTTGAATCAGTTAGGATGCATGCAACTTTGAGTTTGGTGTAAAACCTAATTTAAACTATAACTGGGGCACAGAAGAGTGAGAGCTCCTGGCCCCAGGGTCCCAAGCAGGTTCAGCCACTGGCCACCGACCAAATCCGCAGGCAGAGAGATGAGTGGTGGTGAAACAGGAAAGGAATTTATTTCAGTGAGGCCAGTGCTGGGAAGAAAGCAGACTAGTGTCTTAAAGACTGTCTCCAAAGTGCTGAAAATGCTTCTAGGTTTATATAAGGAGTGTGTGGGACAAAGGTGGGTGGGTACGTGCAGGTGGGCAGTAAAGGTCAGGTAGATTGTTGTCTTGGGGTCAATCACACGGTCTTGCTGGCTCAGGGCCCTGGTTATTGCTTGAGGGGGTAGCTTTGGTTCCCATCATGGGATGCTTTGCCCTGCAGGGTCCTTTGCCCGAGTTACGAGATAAACTGGAAAGAATTTACTTAGGAAATACAGACTGAGGTCAAAATGGAGGTAGTTGATGTCTTCTCTCACAACTGGCTTACACAATGAGGAGATTTATCGGCTCACAAAACTGGGAGTTCAGAGTGTTGGCGTAAGCTTCAAACGTCAGCTTTATTGAGTGGTTATGCCCTCCTGTGTATATGAACCTTATCTTCACATACACAGGAAGGCAAAACCCAGAGGGTCACAATGGCACTGGCAGCTCCTGACTTCACATCTGTCCACCACCATATCCAGCAGGAGAGAAGGTGGCCTCCAGAAACCAGGACCAATCTTCCAAGAAACTTGCAAACTTAAATCAATCCCTAGGAAGGGGGATACCATAGCCCTTAGACAGGGTTTCTCTCCTAGTGGACTATTGGGGTTTGGGTTGTATCCAAACGTTCTCTGTTGTGGAAGACTGTCCTGTGTATGGCGGGATGTTTTGCAATATCCTTCGCCTCTATCTAGTAGATGACTTCCCCCTTGTTGTGACAATCCAAAATATCCCCTGGCATTGCCAGACATTCCTGGGGTGCAATGTCACTTTCAGTTGAGAATCACATTATAGAGCTTCAGGCTTACCCTTGGAGTGAGGGGGTGGGGTCAGCTTGCTCTGGGGCACTCCATTGCTTGAATGAGGATGGGGTAATGGATAAAATCTGGGTCCTGTTAGGAAGGAGAAAGGTGAGACTGGATGGCAGCCAACAATGTTTATGTCACCTCTGTTAAACAATTTCACCTCCAGACTTTGCAACAAATTTTGGCTTTCCGTGAAAGTTATGGTGTGAACGGGAAAATTAAAAGTGTTTAGAATTTTGATGTTTGATCAGAGAAGAGCTTCCAGTCAGATATCAACCTTTTTAGAATATCAGAAGAGACAGATACTCCTTCCTCTGCTCCATGGAAGGCAGAGAACAGAGGAAAATTAGGACAACATTCAGGGGGTCTTTGAGGGCTCTCCTTGTGTAATCTTTTCGAAGACCTTCCTCTAAGTCCAGCTTAGACTGGACTTTTCTAATTTTTGTGGCTTGAGGAATTGCCAAGGGCTTAACAGAATCTCCTGCTTCTGCCTGCCAAAGAGTCTTAGTTGAAATTACTCCAGGACCTTATATTTACAACCTAAGATGTGTTGCATAAAGTAAAAGAAATTTATTTCCAGTGTATGCTTTCAGATCTCAGGAAAATCAGGAAGCCAGTGAACTCTAATTAAAACCTAGACCTTGTTTTTCCAGAATTAGCTGTATATTTACGGTCATTCATTCATTTCATTTTTTCAAACAATGTCGAGGGCCTGATACGTGCCTGATGAGTGAGAGAAATCATAGTCCTAGATCTTGAAGTGTTAAAAAATATGGGGATGGTGACAAATGTCCTGAAATTGAAAATTTAAGGCTCGACTTTGAATGTACTGCTTCCCCTCCACCCCCAGGAAATTAATCTAATCTTACTCTGGGGCCCTACTCTCCTGGGAACTATGAAGGAAAAAAGTTTAACTTGCCAATAAACTAAACATGTCTCAGTCTTTGGTTTTAAATCATATCTTTGATGATTGGGTCTCTTGGCTATGTGCCCCCTCGTTCAGATTTCCTTCTCCACCCTCCTCGGATGCCATCTGGGGAAGTGATGCTCTGTAATCCTAGGGCTGGAAAGAAGTGCCCCCTGGATACACACTCACAGGCTCTGTGAGGGGACCTGTTGGCTTCTCTGGTGTCTTTAAAGTCTCACTTCTTTGCCTTGTCGCTGGACATCTCATGCCGAGTCTCGACTCAGGCACTCCTGGTTGGTTCTCTCAGCCTAGTCCACTCCAGTGGTTCGCTGCCACTGACTTGACTTGCCCTGTGCTTGATGGCTTTGTGTGTCCCTCTTGAGTTCCAGCTGCAACTCCCAGGTGATTTTCAGCAAGAACACTCCACTAGACCCCCCCACCCATGCCCTGTCCCAGTTCTGGCAATCTCTAGGCTACTTTGCCATCTGTCTTGCTCGGCACCAAGAAGAATCCAGAAACACCTGGATACTTTCCAAGGACACAAAAGATCTCAAGTATGCCCGAAGTGCCAATTGCGGCCTCCTCGGCCAGGCTGTGCCCTGCTGTTAACGTTCACACTCCTGAAATCATCCCATGTCTCTCTTGGGTGGTCTACTTCCCTCTGGTTCCAAGCTGGGGATGGGTCACATGCTTTAAACTTTTCCCTTAAGTAATCTCACCTTCCGAGTGATAGAAAGTTCTGCTTCCCCTTCCTGTTGCCATGGAGACCAGCCACCCTATCTTTCCCTCCTCCCCCCCACTTCCAAGTCACGGCCATCTCTTTTCCCCATGGAAACCGAACTCAGGTCTGTTTCTTAGATCTCACTGCCTCTTCAACTGTCACAATGGAGAAAGAACCCCTCATCTCCACACGCATCAAATGCTTCACTCTAGACTTCTCTAGGTTTCCCATAGGCCTCCCACCCCCACGGCTTTTCTGGGTTCAAACTTCCCAAAAGGCCTCTGAACATTCACTTGATCCAGAGCCTGAGAATATGTCTGGGCTCATAGGCTAAACCCCAGAGCCTGCAGCCCTCCCTTGGATACCCAAAGCTGGGACTGTCTGAGCCCATCAGAACTCAACACTAGGCCATCTTTGGCTTTCAAGACCCAGCCCCCCTGGAAGATGCCAGGAAGTTGCTGCCTCTCTCCCTGCCAATCCACTCTGCACAGATGGGATCCCTTCTCCTGGCACTGGCCACAGGGCAGTGATGGAGAGAAATCAGGGCTGGATTATTCAGAGAAAACCAAACTCAAACAAAACCGTCTCTCTTTAAAAAGCAGACATAGTTGGTGGTGGGTGGGTCTGTGGCAGAAGGAAGAAACTTCTATTGATGGAACAGAATAACTTCTACTGATGGCTGAGCACTCAGTACATGGGTCCGATTGTCTTCTCGGAATTCTACAAATCATGTTATGTTATAAAACAGAGGCTCAGTTGGTTGAGTGTCCAACTCTTAATTTTGCCTCGGGTCATGATTTCAGGGTCATGAGACCAAGCCCTGGGGTCAGGCTGTGTGCTGGGTGTGGAACCTGTTTAAGATTCTCTCTCCCTCTGCCACTCCCTGCTCATACCCGTGCGCTCTTTCTCTCATTCTCTCTCAAAGAAACAGAAAACAAAAAAACCCCAGAGGCTTAAAGAGTGAAATAATGGGGGGAGGGGCGGATGGCAACACGGCTTTAGTAGCCTCGGCTAGGCAAGACCTGACCAGAGTCTTTCTGACTCCAAAGTTTTTGTTATTTTTACCTTACCATGCCCCAAGCTCCTGTCCTCTGATGAAGACTTCATGCCCCAGAACCACTGCTCCTTTCTGAATGCTCCCATTCTGAGATCACGCTCTGAAACTGGGACTCACCGGCCTCTGGCTCTCCATCCAGCTCCACTTCTACTTTGCTTCGATCTTGGGCAACTTGTCTTCCTTCCTGAGCCCAAACTGTAAGCCAGAGACAAGAAACATGAAGCCAAATACCCGCTATTCCTGTCTCACCACGAGCAGTTCAATTCCTCTCTGTAACTTATTTTGAGGATGTGCATTTTTATAAGTCTATACATTTTGAATGACTTGGTTTTATTGATTATTTTAAATCCAAGTTAAAAATTAAATTTTATGTATTTTGGGTTTTTTGCTTTTTAGATTTATCTTCTATTGGACATACTAAATTTCCATTTAGAGTTGTCAAGCAAAATTTTCTTTTAAAAATATACATTAAAATGATCAAATCTGTTTGAAGAAAATTACTCATAATTATCCAGAGATGTCCAAGATCATAAAGATGATATAAGCATGATTGAACTTTGGTAAGCACTAGACCTAAGGGAGAGAAAAGAAAATACCCAGGATTAAAAACTGAGGCTGACTAACCTTTAGACACTAAGAAAAATAAGAGAAACTGACAAAGAAGACCAAAAAAGGAGGGGCTTCACTGAATTTAAGAAAGTGTAATATGTAAATCTTTTCTCTGAGCTACTCTGGTCTCATGGAGGCCAAATGTACCAAAAATGCAGGAAAAGACATCCAGGCATTGCCTTGGGAGGGGAGGGTCCCTAACCAGCTTAGGTCAAGGTATTTAACTAATGGCATTAGGTGGGGTTACATGGTGACTCAGATTCCCAGAAACAATTCCTGCTAACCATCATCTGTTGCTTTGGAGCTATCCACGTGTGTGCCAAAGAGGTGGACGTTGAGAAGGAAAAATGGTAGTGCAAGGGTTGGGAAAAGTGAAGTATTTAGGAGTCAAAGCTGGGGGGAACAGGGAGAAAACTTTGAAATGCAGTGAGAGAAAACTGAGTTTAAATGAGGGTCATACCAACAATACATAAGGAGAAAATATGACTCGAGGAGTAGTCTTCATTAAAGAAGAGCTGAGAAGCAGTAAATAAACAAATATAATATGGTCCTAACCTTGAACAGTCCTGGTGTTCCTGAACCTGGCATGCTTTATCCCCGGCATGGAACAGGTCTAAGTGCCTCTCCGGGTGGGGCTGCCCCTACAATACGGTGTGACCCAGGCAATATTTGGGGCATATTTATACTAAAAAATTATCGGCTGTTTATCTGAAATTCAAATTTAATCGGGCATCCTGCATTTAATTATTTTTTTTAAAAGATTTTATTTATGTATTTGACAGAGATAGAGACAGCCAGTGAGAGAGGGAACACAGCAGGGGGAGTGGGAGAGGAAGAAGCAGGCTCATAGCGGAGGAGCCTGATGTGGGGCTCGATCCCAGAACGCTGGGATCACGCCCTGAGCCGAAGGCAGACGCTTAACTGCTGTGCCACCCAGGTGCCCCTTAATTATTGATTAAATAATTTTGCTGTTGCTAAATTCATCTACATCCCGATGTCCCTGGGGCTCTCTGCTGGGGCTTGCACTCTTGGATTCATTCAGCTGGTGAACGTTCACTCCTTCTCAGATTTTCCAATTATGCTGTCTTCTCGGAGTGACCATATGAAAAGCTCCCCGCCGTGTTGTATTTTGAAAAATGTCGAACTGACAGAAAATTTGCCAGAAACGTACAATGAACAGCCATTTGCTGTCTATACAACTCACCATTTTTAACATTTTTTCACATTCTTTCTCTCCCTCCCACTTTTCCTCCCTTTGTGTGCATGTGTGTGTTTAGCTGGACCATTTGAGAGTGAGCTGCAGACGTCCGGACACCTGAGCTCCCATACCCTCAGCATGGATCTTTCAAAAACGAGGATATTTTCTTCTGTAACCACAATGCAATTCTCACACTCAGGACATTAATTTTGACACGATACTATTTTCTAACATGAAGTTCATATTTTAATTTCTGCAACCATCCCAATAATGAGACATTTGTCATTTAACTCTGTTTTACTTTTTTTATTCCTGATTTGAGCAAGAATTGCATGTTGAGTTTATTTTCATGTCTCTGTAGTGGTAGTGTTCTTTCTTTTCTTCCTTTCTTTCTTCCTTCTTTTCTTCTTTCCTTTCTCCCTTTTTCCCTTCCTAAAATTTTTATTATTTATTATTATTTTTAAAGATTTTATTTATTTGACAGAGAGCGAGCAAGCACAAGAAAGGGGAGTGCCCCCGCCGCTAAGCAAGGAGCCCAAGGCAGGGCTTGATCCCAGGACCCCGGGATCATGACCAGAGCCAAAGGCAGATGCTTAACTGACTGAGCCATCCAGGCACTGCTTTTTAGCGTGTTATAATCCATTCCTGTCATTATCCATTTTAATGCTCAAATTGTCCTATATCTGGAAAGTGACAGCACTTTACACTGATTCTTGTATCTCTTCAATATATCTTCCTCAGTTTTGAGCACTTTCTTAATCTCTAGCACAATAAGATATTCTGGGCTCACCTTGAAATTAGGCATTTTCCCAGAGGGTTTGGGGAATAGTGTTCAGATAACAAGACCTGTAGTTGCTTGTCGCTCTGGGGTGAAATTGCTTTTAGGTCTTCTCAATGGACAGAACTAGGAAACACTTTTCAAAAATCGTGAGTTCATAATGACACTTCAAATTGATACCCAAGCCAATGGTACAGGATTCTTCCTTTCCCTCCTCAATTCCATATTGGTATCTTTGTTCTCCTACAGTGAACTCCTGCTTTCTTTTTCTTTTTGGAAAGATTTCATCTGTTCATTTGACAGAGAGAGAGAGAGCGAGCTCATGAGAGAGAGCACAAGCAGGGGGAGCAGCAGAGGCAGAGGAAGAGGAGGGAGAGGCAGGCTCCTGGCTGAGCAGGGTGCCCAATGTGGGGCTTGAGCCCAGGCCCCTGGGATCACCACCTGAGCCAAAGGCAAGATGCCCAACTGACTGAGCCACCCAGGGGCCCCGAACTCCTTTCTTAAAATATCAATATATTTACTCATTTGCTCAATCCTGCAATATACACAAAGCAATTTCTGAATTACCTCACCAATATCATGACCCAAACAACCTACCAAGTGAAGTTCAAAATTTCTTTTATCCTTAGAATATACATCCCACTGAAATTGTACAGTCAGAACACCTTGTTATTATGCTCAAAAGCTTTTTGGATCCGTTATTTTTCTTCATAATGGTGTTATCGACTTGGTTATAATCAAGTACATTCATTTCTTTCACTTTCAGGTTCTCCTACTTAACCTGCCCCCCCCCCATTCTTGTTGATTTACTTTTTTCTTAATTTTTATTTTTATTTACTTATTTATTTTTAAAAGATTTTATTTATTTGACAGAGAGAGATAGCCAGCGAGAGAGGGAACACAGCAGGGGAGTGGGAGAGGAAGAAGCAGGCTCCTAGCAGAGAAGCCTGATGTGGGGCTCGATCCCAGAACGCCGGGATCACGCCCTGAGCCGAAGGCAGATGCTTAACAACTAAGTCACCCAGGCACCCCTATTTACTTTTATTTTTTGAATATGTAAAACGTTAACCTCGTTCAAAATCCAAAACTATATAAAAAGTTATACTCAGCTATATCCTCTTTTTCTGTTCTATCTCATTCCCCAACACCATAGGTAATCAAATTCGTTTGTTTCTTGTTTATCTTTTCTGTGTTTCTTTTAAAGATTTTATTTATTTATTTGAGAGAGAGAGAGTGAGAGACAGAGAACAAGTAGGGGGAGGGGCAGAGGGAGAGGGGAAAGCAGGCTCCCTACTGAGCAGGGAGCCTGATGCGGAGATCTAACCTCAGACTTCAGGATCATGACCTGAGCCAAAGGCAGACGCTTAACCAACTGAGCCAGCCGGGTGCCCCTGTCTTTCTTTTTTCTAAAAATAAATGAGTCAAATATTTTGCTTTTATCATACAGAATGTAGCATACTACAAATAACCTTTAGCACCTTCTCTTTTTCCCACTCAATAATATATTCCAAAAATTAATTTATGCCATTGCATAGAAATCTTTGTTTTTAAAAATTTTCCAGCTGTATAGTACTCCACTAAGTGAAAAATAGTTTATTCAATCACACCCCTATATGGACTTTTATGGTGTTCCCAGTATTTTGCAATTACAAATCATGTTGTAATAAATAACCTTGTGCCTGTGTTTTCTTGTATAGTTGGAGGTGTATTTTCAGGGGAAATGCCTAGATCTGCCAGAGGGTAAATGCATATGTGGTTTTGCTACATATTACTCAATTCCCCTTCATGAGAACTGTACCATTTTGTACCCATCAGTAGCAAATGAGAGTGCCTATTTGCCCAAAACATGTCCAACAGACTGTCTGGCAACAGTTTATATTTTTGTGAATATGATGGGTAAGAAATAGCAACTCAGCAATGCCTGGGTGGCTCAGTTGGTTAAGCATCTGCCTTCGGCTTGGGTCATGAACCCAGGGTCCTGGGATCAAGTCCTATGTTGGGCTCTTTGCTCATCAGGGAGCCTCCTTCTCCCTTTCTCTCAGCCACTCCCCCGCTTGTGCCCTCTCTCTTTCTCGGACAAATAAATAAATAAAATCTTAAGAAAAAGAAATAACGTATATGTTTAACATCACTTCTTTTTTTATGAGTTGAACATCTTTTTATATGTCCTTTCTATTTTAAAGTAGGTGTAAAACTTTGAATACTTGAATCTTTCATCTGTATTATGAT
Source organism: Ailuropoda melanoleuca (assembly GCF_002007445.2). Classification (NCBI taxonomy): domain Eukaryota; kingdom Metazoa; phylum Chordata; class Mammalia; order Carnivora; family Ursidae; genus Ailuropoda; species Ailuropoda melanoleuca. The sequence continues at coordinate 38,486,165 of NC_048234.1, forward strand.
AAAGTGAAACAAAATGTTTCTCCTCAAAGAGTCTCTTTTTTGGTGGTTTTAAGTACATAAGGGAGCCCAGCGTGGGGCTTAAACTCATGACCCTGAGATTGAGACCTGAGCCGAGATCAAGAGTTGGACACTTAACCCACTGAGCCACTCAGGTGCCCCAGAGGTAGTTTTAAAATGACTTTCAAGATAAAGCATTATTTTGTAACAATATTGCAAAACAGGTCGATGTGTCAAGTTAAAAAATTATCTGAGTGGAATAAGTTGTGCATTTTCCTATGTTATTTGGAGAAAGGTAATAATAATCTCTTTATTAGGTATACAGCTCTATTACAAAAGGCTCTCGCTTTGATGCTGTGGAGTATGTTGGGTAACAGTAATTATCCCATTTTACAGATGAGGGAACTGAGATAGAAGTCTGGGGACTTACCCAAGGCCATGTGACTAATAAATGGCTGAGTCAGAATTAGAACTCAGGCTGTTTGACTTCTAATCCAGTGCTCTTTGAATAACTAGATATTGAATTATGAATTTACATATTGGGCATTTGCATTTCGGTGGTGGTTCAGAATTGGGAGTCTTTCTTTTACGTTGATGGAAAATGCATTTTTTCCCTTAATTTAAAAATTTATTTATTTATTTATTTATTTATTTATTTGACGCAGAGAGAGGGAGAGTGAGCACATAAGCAGGGGGAGCAGCAAGCCGGGGGAGAGGGAGAAGCAGTCTCCCTGCTGAGGAGGGAAGCCCCTGGGGGGGCTCAATTCCAGGACCCTGGGATTATGACTTGAGCTGAAGGCAGACTCTTAACTGACTGAGCCACCCAGGGGCCCTGGAAAATGCATTTAACAGCTACTGGTTATTTAAGAGAAATTACTAAGTTAACAATGTTAAATGTTTTCTTTTCTGATTTTGGGCACGTTCAGTTGCTCAGGCTAAGCCAGACTGATAGTCAATGGAGATGCCAAAGAAAGTGGGGATAACATATTAACGGGTCTCTTTGGCCATTTTCAGACTTTCTTGGGGGTTTCTGTCAATTTCCTTTCAATGACTTCCCACTGTTTTTGAGATAAAGACTGACTCCATCCCATGGTCCTCAGTCCCCAGGGGGCCTGGTTCTTGCCTGCCTTTCAATGTCCCCCTGCCTATTCTTCCCAGGCTCTTGGCCTTGCCTCCTCTCAGTCCCCAAACCTGCCACCCCAGGGCCTTTACACACTTTCTTCTTCCCGAGCTGCTTTTGTTTCCCTTCTTCACCCACTTAACATCTTCTCAACACTCAGTGCTCAGGTCAGGCGTTGCTTATTCAGGGAAGCTTCTCAGATCTCCCTGACTGGGTTAATCTTTCTGTTATTCACTACAGTACCATGTAGCCCTTCTTCTTAGCACCCCTCCCAATTGCAATTTTGTAAATGTTTCTGCAATGACTTGATCAACGTCTGTCTCACCCATTAGTGTGCACGCACCAGGAGAGCAAGACCTCTGGCTTTGCTCACAGCCCAGATAGTGCCCGGCACATGGGCAGAGTTACACCGATATTGATGGATGAGTGATGGTGTGCACGGTTGCACGCAAGCACGTGCACAGGGAGCTCCCTTGCCTTGGCAGACCACTTGCATGCCTTCTCATCTTCTCTAGGTCTTTTCTTTTACCTTTGCCTGTATGCTCAGGACACTTTGAGCCTTTAGTCGATGTATGTATGTTTAATCACATTTTTTTCTAGCTCCTATTTCTGCCGTCGTCTATTAACTCTGATACAAACTCTACATGAACTCAGAACCCACGCCTAAGCCTTCGTGGGTTTGGTGGTTGGGTGAGAGTTTGTGGGGTTGTGTGCTCCATCGCTACCCACCATTTCCCTGACTCTTCTCTCTTTCTCCCAACTTTCTATTCCCTCCTAACTCTTCTCCCTCTTCCACTTCTGGAGCGTCACAGATACTCCCCCTCCCCCAGCAGGGTGGTTTTGCAGAAGCCGTGGATCCGGCCAACAACCATGACCCTATAGGTATTCCCCTTCCCCAGGTGGCCTGACCTGGGCTTTTCCCCCAACAAACACGGATCTCATGCAGGATGTGGACCAACTACTGAAAGCAAGTAACAATAAAACAATACCGTTTTATGATGTTGTGTTAGAGTGAGATCAGTTCTGGCCAAGTTTGAAGGATGTCCAGGGCCCCAGCCCTAGCCAGTCGGGGAGAGATTGGTGGAAGGGAAGTTGAGAGGAAGTGAGAATAATGAGTCAACTTCCTCTCCCTTCCTGAGACACATCCTTCCTGCCACAGTCCTGTCATAGGCCCTCCATACATTCCAGCTACCCCTTCTCTTCCTATTTCTACCCTCAGATAGAACAGTAGAAAAGATGACACAATCAACAGTTCCTCTGAGGCCTGGGCAAAACCAGATTCAGGACAGGTCCTTTTAATTTCTGGAATCGCTAGTTAGGACCTGCAGCCAGTTCTAGGAGCCCTGATCGTGATGGGCCGTCTTCCTTTGTCAGACTCTTGAGTGTGTCTAAGTTTTCGAAGTGGTATGTCTGCCACCCTGGCTTCTTTTGTCAGATTTCATCGCACCCCTTTACCCCAAGCTAACTTGTACAAGCATTCCATGTGACACTGCTGTCACTTTAGAGGTGGAGGTTTTAGTGCCTACCTTGGAGAGTTTTAGTTTTATTCTGGACTAGGTGTCCGTAAGTGTGAACCTTTAGTTAGATAAATATACAACAATAAACCGCCACCCTTGCAGTCATCCGGGGCTTGCTTGCCGGGAGCTCTCCTGTGGTGAGAACCTGACCATCTCATTGTACCCTGACAACTGCCCTCTGAGACAGATCAGTGCAACTTGGGAGGTTAGGAAGCTTGTCCTAAGACACACAGGTAGGCAGAGCAGAGCCAGGATTTGAACCTCTGACTCATACCAAAGCCAGTGAGCCTGAATGTCAGGCTGTTTACCACGGCTGGAGGGGAGGGACGCTGAGGAATGAAAATCAGTGTTTTGTAAAGTCAACAGATATGTTGACATGTCTCTGTATGAGCAGTGTGATTTCCCCACAGGAGTCGCACAGGAAGAGGCAGTAACTCCTACTAACACATTGGTGAACTTGGCTCTGCCTTAACTGCTGTTAGTTCTCATTTTCTCTTATCAATGTCTTACTTACTTTTTTTTTTCTTTTACCAGCATCTTTTTTTTGTTACTCACAAACCAAAAAGCCTCAGTGAACTCTCTTTTGGAATAACTGTTTTTCTGGTAAAAAAGCCAATTCCTGTTTTGCTTTTTCCTAGGACTTATTCCCACAAAAGGCAGCGTCCCTAAATTTGCATCATTCCAGCCATTAGAGAACCAGTGTCAAAACTTTATAGGATTTTAAGGTTGTTTAATTCCTTCTGCCCCCAACACACACACACACACACACACACACAAACACACACACACACAGGCACACAAAACACACATTGGTTTTTGCATAGTCATTACTCAAAATATAGATGTAGGGGGGCATCTGGGTGGCTCAGTCAGTTAAGCGTCCCACACGTCAGGTCTTGATCTCAGGATCGTGAGTTCAAGCCCCATGTTAGGCTCTGCACTGGGTTTGGAGCCTGCTTAAAATATATATTTATTTATTTATAAACTTAGGGGCACTTGACTGGCTCAGTTGATAGAGCATGTGACTCTTGATCTCAGGGTCATGAGTTCCAGCCCCACATTGGGCATAGAGATTACTTAAAAAAAATATAGGGGCGTCTGGGTGGCTCAGTGCGTTAAGCATCTGCCTTCAGCTTAGGTCAGGATCCCAGGGTCCTGGGGTGGAGCCCTGCATCAGGCTCCCTGCTTGGTGGGGAGCCTGCTTCTCCCTCTCCCTCTGCCATTCTTCCTGCTTGTGCACTCGTGCGCTCTCTTTCTCTGTCAAATAAATAAATAAATAAATAAATCTTTAAAAAAAATCATGTTGAATTTGTATGAGAGCAGGGAGAGGGTCCGTTGCAGTCTCAAGATCGAGCTTGCTGTGGACCAGCTCTGGAGCCTGCTTGCAGACCACAAAGGTTTATGCAGCAGGAGGGCTAGTGACATTGTCCCTTCTAGAAAAACAGAGTGACTCAGAATACAGATGTTCCGCCTACCTAGCCCTGCATTTATAATTATGAGCTGGCTGAGGCAGTTCACGGGGACTCTTATAGTTTCTGATGCTGCTGCTCTTTTTAGAACAATCTGGGACACGTCAGCTGAAAAGCGCACTAGTTGCTTGCAAAGAGAGAACGGCTTTTGATGTGGGAGTGGGGACACAGTTCTCTTTTTCCCTCGCTAATAATTCTTAGGGAAATATATATAAGTTCTGATGAACCCAGACACCTGGAGAACATCGTGAACTGGAGACAGGTTAATGCACCTTTTTTTTTTTTTAAGATTTTATTTATTTATTCAACAGAGATAGAGACAGCCAGTGAGAGAGGGAACACAAGCAGGGGGAGTGGGAGAGGAAGAAGCAGGCTCATAGCGGAGGAGCCTCATGTGGGGCTGGATCCCATAACGCCGGGATCACGCCCTGAGCCGAAGGCAGACGCTTAACCGCTGTGCCACCCAGGCGCCCCAGGTTAATGCACCTTTTAACTTTAGTCCTGGTGTGTATAAATGAGGCAGACATGATCATTTCACTTTAATAAGTAAATACTAACGCCAAGGAGATAAACCAGAGAAACCTGAATTTGCATGCAGCTTCATGAAGTAAAAATAAACTGGGTCCCTATGCAAAAGCGTTTTTAGTGCCATGTGCCTTAGGGCTGTGCCAGTCCTGGTATTTTTGCCTATCTGCAGTGAGCGTCCCAGCCCAGGCAGAGGCTGGTTGCAGATAAGCAGAAGGAACTTCAGGTCAGACAAGTTCATGGGTGTTGCTGACACAGGAGAAAGGACCTTATTATGATTATTTTTACTTGTCAAGTAATTATCTGTACAAGGAATTCTATTAGGCACTAAATCCTGGTTTCCATGTCAGCTTCATTACCCGTTCGGTTCCTGGGATTTGGGGAGGATGGTGGAAGCACAAGCAGCAGTATTAATATCACGGAATTTCAGAGCAAAAAAGTACTTCAGAGAAATACTCCTCAGATGTTCCTCAAGTAGAGGTTTGTGGACAGGGGACAATTAGGAAATTTTTTTTTTTTAAGATTTTACTTATTTTAGAGAAAGAGCATGTGTGCACATGTGAAGGTGTGAATTGGGGGAGGGGCAGAGGGAGAGAGAGGATCTCAAGCAGATTCTGCCCCTGGAGCTCAGAGCCCTGCAGAGGCTCATGGCAGGGCTTCGGCCGGGCTCGATCTCATGACCGTGAGATCATGGCTTGAGTGGAAATCAAGAGTCGGAGGCTCAACCAACTGAGCCACCCAGGCGCCCTGACAATTAGGAAAATTTTATCAGTTTAGACAAAATGAAAAAGAAATAAGAAACTGAGTTTGTATAAAGTGAAATATATTTAATTTGAAAGGAAATGTTTAAAAGGAATGCCTGTCTTGGGGTGCCTGGGTAGCATCTGACTTTGGCTCAGGTCATGATCTCAGGCTCCTGGGATTGAGCCCCAGGTTGGGCTCCCTGCTCAGTGGGGTGTCTGCTTGAGGATTCTCTCTCTCTCCCTCTGCCCCCACCCCTGCACTTCTGTGCTTTCTCTCTCTGTCAAATAGATAAGAAAATCTTTTTTTTAAAGACTTTATTTATTTGAGAGAGAGAGAAAGTATGAGAGGGAGGAAGGCCAGAGGAAGAAGCAGACTCCCTGCTGAGCAAGGAGCCAGATGCAGGACTCCATCCTAAGACTCTGGGATCATGACCTAAGCCGAAGGCAGACACTTAACAGACTGAGCCACCCAGGCGCCCAATAAATAAATCTTAAAAAAAAAAAAAATTTCCTGTCCTGAAAAGACATTTGATGATAATTTTGGGGGAATGAAATCTTTTATCCTCTACCATTTCTTTGCTGCTTCCTTTTCAGTGAAGGAAACCAGAATATGTCACTCCAAAATATGCCTCTTTGACAAAAATTATTTTGAGCTGAAAGCAATTAAGAGAGTGCAAACACAGAAAAGGCTCCCCTTTCTCTACCTAAAGGCAGGGTATAAATTCTCCTTCTGCTGGAGATAGAATCTTATCAGACCAAAGACACTGAAGTCATCTGCAAACAAACCTTACTTCATTAGTTTCCTCCCATGTATTTACCTTTCCACAGTTTGCCATCCTTGGGAGTCTGAAACTACTTTTCTTTGTCCTGTCGTTTCTCTAGAAATTTATTGTTCTTGGTCGAAGATGCTGCATAAGCTGGAGTTCTAAGCCACTGCTTAGAGATGCTCTTTGTTTATATTTCTCCCAAGTCATGTGTGTTGCATGCTTTGTTTTTCTCTTGTTAATCTTTTCTTCCTTCCTTTCTTTCTCTTTCTTCCCCTTCCTTCCTTCCTTTCCTTCCTTTTCTTTTCTTTCCCTCCCTCCCTCTCCCTTCCTTCATTCTTCCCTTCCTCCCTCCCTTCCTTCCTCCCTCCCTTCTTACCTTCTTTCTTCCCTTCCTTCCTTTCTCTCTTTTTCTTTCTTTCTTTCTTTCTTTCTTTCTTTCTTTCTTTCTTTCTTTCTCTTTCTTTCGGGTCTCAGGTGAAAACCTAAGATGAGTGGAGGTTAGGAGTTTCAAGACACTGAGACCCAGACAGAGATCAAAGTGTCACTTTGGTCTCAGGGCAGGCAAAGGGAGAGGATAGTCAAAGTTCAGTCCAGAGGGCAGCCCCCTCCTCCTTCCCCCACAGCTGAGTTCATCCAGGCCCATTCCACAAAGCTGATTGCCTCATAGCTGGTCCCAGGCAGAGGAGGTGGAACAGAGAGATTGTAGATTTCTCTGGATTTCTAGAGTGGGCCAGGTGTAGCTGGCTTAACCACACAAAGAGAAGGACAGGCGCTGTGAACTCTTACCTGGGACTTGCCCACCAAATTGACCATACTTGTGAATGTCAGCTCTCACCCGCTACGATTTACAGAGGCATGAAGTTCTCTCCAGGACGCAGAACGGTCTGGTGGAAAGTGGGAGAGTCCCCTGGCCCTGTGCTGGCGTGGCAGTCATGTCCATGACCTTGGGAGGCTGAGATGCAGAGGGGGATATAAGATGAATTTAGTTTCTCTACTTAAAAACCACAAAACAGTGCAAAGATAGCACCTGGTCCCATCTACACCATTGGCATCCTGGGAGGACACATTTCGATAACGAAGGTGTGAGTTCTTGCAAGATTGTGCTGTGCGATCTGAAAGCAATGATCGTGTCAGGCTGCCGAGACAGATTTGCGTGATCTCCTGGAGAACCCCACCCTTTTACAAGTGTGTCTAAGGGCCAGATTTCCAAATCAGCCTTAGTCCAGAGTGAACGGACCAGTCCATGAGATACCTGAAAAAGTTCTTTCTTGTTGATTTTTGAGTAGTGAGTTGAGCTTTCTCTAATGCTTTCAATTAGGGTAACCGAGTGTTACCCTAGAGTGGAGAGAGGAGAAGAGTTCCCAGGACATTCTTTCTAAGATTAGGCTAAAGTAAGCATCTCTGTCTTCTCTAGTTTGCTTTTTTCTTTTCTTTTCTCTTAAATTAAATTAAATTAAATTTTAAGTTCCAGCACAGTGAACATATGCTTTGTGGTTTAAAAAAAAAGTGATTTGATTCCAGCATGACACAGTTCCTATCGATAACCCTGTTTTTGATGTCAGAATTTAACTCTCAGAGGCCATGTTGATTTAAGTGGAAATAGCGACTTGTAAGAAGTGTTTGTCTCCTCCGAAGGGAAGTGTTTTCATCCTTTCGGGCCATTGTAACAACATATCACAGACTGGGTGGCTGAAACACAATAGAAATTTGTTTTTCGTAGTCCTTGAGGACTTTTCGAAGTCTGAGGTCGGGGGGACAGCATGCTGGGGTGAGGGCCCTGTTCCGGGTCACGGATTTCTTACTGTGTCCTCACATGGAGGAAGGGACGAGGCAGCTCTGTCAGGCCTCTTTTCCAGGGGCACTAATCCTATTCCTGGGGCTCCCCTCTCATGACCTAAGCCTCTCCCAAGGGCCTTGCCCTCCTAATGCCATTCACCACATTGGATGTGAGGTTTCAATATATGAATTTTGGGGGGACACAGATATTTGGTCTGTAGCGAGAAGTATATATTCAAAACCAGGCGGTGGGCTGCGAATGGACATGTGGTCTGCCAGGGGAAAAGGTACCACAGTCACCAAACAACACAGTTGCTGCAAATACATCTTTATGTCCATTTCTTGAGTGACCTCAGCCATTCCTTCATTTAGTCAATGAACAGTTATCAAATGTATGTCATGTGTGCCTCAGACGTTCTCCAGACACTTGGGATACATCGGTGAACAGAATAGGGGTGCGGGGCAGTAAAAACCTCTGGCCTCCTGAGGCTTCTATCCCAGCGGGGAAGACACCAAGCATAACCAGTGAGCCAGTGGTCCCTGGGGAAGCAGGCCGTGAGTCCAGGGAAAAGGTGGGGGAGCAGGCACGGGTGAGCCTCTTTTCTCCTCCCTATCCCACCAGAAAGAAGGAAAATGCCATACTGAAGACCTGAGTATGTGCTTGGCGTGAGAAGGGAAGACGTAGGAATCATTTACGAGGCCGAGTGGGCCAGAGGTTTTCACCAGGAAAAGCAAGCCTTTATTGCTCAGCTTGTTTTCAGGATAGTGTGAAATACCGTCTAATTTTTAAAGTATATTTTTTTCCTAGAAACTGATCTTAATCCAAAGCAAAGCAAAAAGACCACGGTAGTTTATTTTGCAATAAAACAGTTTATTCTGCAGTAAGACAGGCTTTGAATCCAGAGAAGTAAACACATAGGATACATCCACCTTCTCTTTTTCACGGAGCCCAGCATTCTCTTTTCTACCCACTAGATGGCAGTAGAGTTAAAGGGAAAAATGTCCAAAGGGGCTTCGTGAATTTCCTCCCAGCGCTGGGATGAGGTTGGAGACCATGCACCCTCTTGTCAGAGCCCCACACGACCCAGGTGTGAAGTGACACTCCAGCGTGTCACATGCCCCTTTGGGTAAAATGTATCTGGGGCAGAATCCATGTTGTGTCTTCACGGGGTAAGTAAAGCATTAGAGACCTATGAAATCTAGCTCCTAATTCATGATGTAACTTTTGGTTGGCAAGGTGAAGAACTTGTCTTTAAAAATACGTCCTGGGTTTGTATATATGTACTTCTTGCAACTTTTTCCTGCCACCCAAGATCAGTTAGATCTCAGATGACATTTATTTATTTTTTAATTTTTTTAATAAAAGATTTTATTTGTCAGAGAGCAAGACAGAGCATGAGCAGAGGGAGGGGCAGGCAGAGGGAGAAGCAGGCTCCCCACTGAGCAGGGACCCCGATGTGGGAATTGACCCCAAGACCCTGGGATCATGACCTGAGCTGAAGGCAGACGCTTAACCGACTGAGCCACCCAGGCGTCCCTCAGAGGACATTTAAGGTGAAAATTGGAAACCCTAAGGAAGCCAGCTCTGTAGTGGTTTTCAAATGTTTGAGTAAGAAATTTAAGAGTCATGTCACCAAGATTCTCAGAATGACAATAAAAATAATAAATATACGGGGGAGTGGTAAAGCAAATGTGTGGAACTGTTGGCAAGTGGTGAACCTCCGTGGAAGGAATATGGCGGTCACTATATTACTCTTTGTAACTTGTCCACAGCTTTAAAATTTTTCAAAATAAAAAACAGAAAGTAAAAAAAGTTATCACGAAATGTATGGCCTAACTCACACAATAGATGTGCGGGAGGAATTATCATGCAGCGTAATCAAAACTCCATCAAATATACCAAATATGTGGATCTAAGAAGTCTTAGATAAGATCTCTGTCTTTCTGGCAAATCAAGGCCAAGCCTCAAGTATTCATTCATGGGCCCCAGTCTGAACAACACACATTTATTGAACAGCTTCTAAGTGTCTAATATGGGGTAACAGCAGTGACTATTGCAGACAGATTCCCTACATCCAACTGGAGAAACACAAAGGCAAATGAACATTCTCTAGGTTGAGCGCTGATGGGCAGTAGGAAGTTAGGATAGAGAGTGACAGGGCAAGGTTACTGTGGATAGGGTGCTCGGGGTAGGAGGCGACCCTGGAGGAGACACCTGAGNCTGGCCTCTCCAAGGAGGCGACCCTGGAGGAGACACCTGAGGAAGTGAGGCATGGACCCCGTGTGTAACTGCAGAACTTGTTCCGGGCAGAGGGAGTGTGCCTGAGGAGTCAGAGGTCAACAAGCAGCCAGTGTGTCTTGCATAAAGTGAGGGACAGGGACCATGTAGGGGATAAGGTTGACAGGTACCAGGGCCAGATCAAGATTGGCCTTGTGGACCAGCAAGTCAGCAAAGAAACCGTGAGAAGAAAAATAATCTATAATGCCCAATGTCTATTATCAAATATTGTTTTTTTTAAAGATTTTAAAGATTTTTAAAGATTTTTAAAGATTTTTTTAAAGATTTAAAGATTTAAAGATTTTTAAAGATTTTTAAAGATTTTTTAAAGATTTTTTAAAGATTTTAAAGATTTTAAAGATTTTTTAAAGATTTTTTAAAGATTTTTTTAAAGATCCCAGAACGCTGGGATCATGACCTGAGCTGAAGGCAGATGCTTAACGACTGAGCCACCCAAGCGCCCCATATTATCAAATGTTGTTGTCTGAAAAACAGTTTGGTGGTTCCTTACAAAGTTAGACAAACATACACTTGCTATATGATCCAGTCATTCTGCTTCTAGGTATACACCCAAAATAATTGAAAGCAGATATGGAAACAGATAATTCTACACCATGTTCATTAGCAAGACTATTCACAGTAGATGGAACAGCTCAAATGTTCACTGACAGAAGAATGGATAAACTTAGTGTGGTATATACATACAGGGGAATGATACTGAGCCTTAAAAAGGTGTGAAATTCTGACACAGGCTACAACGTGGATGAACCTCGAAAACATTATACTAATGAAATAAGCAAAATACAAAAGGACAAATATAATTCCACTCACGATGACGTACCTAGAATAGACAAGTACATAGAGACAGAGAGTAGAATTGAGGTTGACCCGGGCTGGAGGGAGGGGTTATGGGGGGTCATTGCTTAAAGGGGACAGTTTCAATTTGGGAAGATGATAAAGTTCTGGAGATGGGTGGTGGTGATGGTTGCACAAGGCTGAGTGGACTTATGCCAGTTGAATTGTATGTTTAAAAATGGTTAAAATGGTAAAGTTCATGTTATGTATATTTTACCAAAATTAAAAAATTTCTTTATTTTTCTTATTCATCTTACTCAATTTATCCTTTCTCATTCTTTTTTTTTAAATTTATTTAATAAGTAGACTCCACTCCCAACGTGGGGCTCAAACTCATGGCTCTGAGATTGAGAGTCGTATGTTCTGCCAACTGGGCCAGCCAGGCACCCCCCAAATTATCCTCTTAAGGTGACTAATTTACAAGGACTTTGAAGAGATGGATTTTTCCCCCAACGATGTTAACCATCAGTTTTTATCATCTCGTCTTGCTCTCCCCCATGAAAGAAACACACATGCACAATAACATTGCCTTATTTACGCTCATGATTACGGAAAGTCTTTTCTCGAGGAGGAAATACATTAATAGATCAAAACCACATTAAGAAATATTTCTTACTTGTGTGGGTGAAGAGTTAGAAATGAATTAAATGTTCAAAAATTGGAAAATAATTAAGACATTTAAACACGTGTTCAATAGGGTCTTAATGAGTCCATTAATATGACGACATGTGAAAGTGCTTATGAAAAAATGTGAAATGAAATGTCAGGCTATAAAACTTCATATGGGTAGGATCTCAATAATGTTGGGAAAAACACATACTCCACACACTCCAGGAATTAAAAATAAAAGAAGCTTGACGAAGGTATTGATGGTGTTGATCTCTAGGTGTTTGCATGATGGCTGGTATTCATTTTCATTATATTTTTATGTATTTGTGTTTTCCCCAACTTTTTATCATGAAAATACTCAAACATAAAGGAAACTTGAAAGACTAATACAATGAACATCCATGTACTCTCTACTAAGATTCAACTGTTAACCTTTTCCTACATTTGCTTTATGTATCTATCTATCTATCTATCTATCTATCTATCTATCTATCTATCATCTATCCATCCATCCATCCATCCATCCATCCATCCATCCATCCATCCATCTTTCTTATCTATCTATCTATCTATCTATCTATCTATCTATCTATCTATCATCTATCCATCCATCCATCCATCCATCCATCCATCCATCCATCTATCTTTCTTATCTATCTATCTATCTATCTATCTATCTATCTATCTATCTATCTATCTATCTATCTATCATCTTCTATCTATCCTCTTTCATCTATGTATCTCTCTGTTACATTGACTCAGCAAGCTATGGCCATGGTCAAATCTGACTCATCACCTGTTTTGTACAGTCCTGAGTTAAAGGTTTTTATGCTTTTAAGTAGCAATATTTTGGGGGCACCTGGGTGGCTTAGACGGTTAAGCATCTGCTTTCTGCTCAGGTTACGATCTCAGGGTCCTGGGACCAAGCCCCACATTGTCCTCAGGCTCCCTGCGCAGCGGGGAGTCTGCGTCTCCCTCTGTCTCTCTCCCTCTCCCCCGCCCACCTTCGTGCTCTCTCTCTTTTTCTCAAATAAATAAATAAAATCTTTTTTTTTTTTTAAGTAGCAACATTTTAACTGGCTACATAGTTATCTACAAAATGTCCTTGATTTTGTTTCTTGGTCTGCAAAGCCGAAAACATTTATTATCTGGTCCTTTATAGAAAAAGTTGGTCAACTCTACACCCACACGCATACACACACACACACCCAGATACAATAGCTGAACCATTTGGAAGCAAGTTACAGACATTACAACATTTCTCCCTTGAATGCCTTATTATGAGTCTCCTAAAAATAAAGAAATATTCCTACTTAATCATCATACTATTATCACACCAAAGAAATGAATAATTATTTCATGATATCATAAAATGTTAATTTTACGATACATCCCCATGTTCATTTATGTGATTGTAGTTACCAATTTTACAACATGAAAATGCATAATTTTGTAAAAATAAACAATTTCTGTTTGGAAATCGGATTTTTATACTCATCAATTTTTATTATACAAGGGATTTGGAAAACGACTCTATGCAGCCACTCCACTGGGCATTTCAGGTTGAAATTCAATGTGTTTGCAAGTCAAGCAGCTCATATTCTGCAAAGCATTCAGTGTTGGTGGCGCTGTTATTGTTTGCTGTAGGTGTAGGCGGAACAGGTAGGATATTCTCTAATCTTTTCTTTGTATTTAAGAAAAGAGTTGCGTGGTGCATGGGACAACCCATGAACATGGGAGTTGGTTATACTATTCCTCCTACCGTTTTTTTTTTTTTTTTTTTTAGATTTTATTTGTTCATTTGACGGAGAGAGACATAGCCAGCGCGAGAGGAAACACAAGCAGGGGGAGTGGGAGAGGAAGAAGCAGGCTCATAGCGGAGAGGCCTGATGTGGGGCTCGATCCCAGGACTCTGGGATCACGCCCTGAGCCGAAGGCAGACGCTTAACGACTGAGCCACCCAGGCGCCACCCCCCCCCACCGTTTTTGTGTGTGGTTTAGGATTTCCATGATAAAAAATACACGTATGTATAGCTCACTATACCAATAGACTTGGTTCCCGACCTACGTGTGCTGAGGCAAAGTTGCAAATAAACTGTCAGAGCCCTGTGTGTGTATGAACCCCTTATTTTAGAATAGGAAACATGGTAGTTATGTCAAACAAAACATAGGAAGATTGGCTTAAAAATTTGAATGGATTTGAGAAAAGGCTACTTTGTCCTTTGGGAGTCTTATTTTTGTAAACATTTCATTTTTTGTGGGATGTGAATCATGTGTTGGAATCACCTGATTTAGCTGTGGTATAACGAAGTCTGGAGGGCTTAGGGAAGACTCTGTTTTTAAAATTCCCCACCACCAATCATGATTATGGTTACATGAGATTCGTGTCTTGAAAAAAGAGATCTGTGTCCCAAAGCTTTGGAATTATTTATACCATGTACTTTGTAAGCTCATCTTTGTTCTGTTTGAGCCATAATGTTATGTCTGCTTTTACCACAATCATATGGATAAGAAACTGGCAGGTCAGGCCCTTTCCCATCATGCCACAGCATAGAATCTGACCTATAAAGTCAGTATAAAGATCAAACAAATTCCTCTTCCTTGCTTTATGAAGAGCTTGGAGATAAATATTACAGTCCACTTTTCTTTAAAAGTGGACCCGATCCTGCGGTGTTATTTAGTAAGAAAACATTTAACTATAAAGAATTTGGAAGAGTTATAGTGAGCTCTTGAAAATTTTTATGTTTAAAAAATGTGGTGCCATTATATTTTCGCCGACATAAAACATACAAATTTTTAATGGGCTCAGTGAGATACGAAGGGAAAAGCTATTAACTATGGAGTGTTAAATTCAGGGCAGCCAGAAATGCTTGAATTTGTGTAATAAATATTCATTCTTTTGCAAAGAAATTTTCACAGAACATTTTCTTCCCATTCAGAAGGAAATGTACATTTATTACCCCTTCCCTTTCGTGTGTTCTCCTTATTATATAATAGTAATAATAATGATAATCAATTTCCTGACTATACTACACTACTGACACTTCTTTACTATATCAATATAAAATTCTCTCTATATATCATTTTGGTTTCATGTGGGTTCAAGAAGCATGTCATTTCATCAACAAATGTCTTCTTTCCTTCTTTATTTTATTTTATTTTATTTTATTTTATTTTATTTTATTTTATTTTATGTTTTTAAAGATTTTATTTATTTATTTGACAGAGACAGCCAGTGAGAGAGGGAACACAAGCAGGGGGAGTGGGAGAGGAAGAAACAGGCTCATAGCAGAGGAGCCTGATGTGGGGCTCGATCCCAGAGCACTGGGATCACACCCTGAGCCAAAGGCAGATGCTTAACCGCTGTGCCACCCAGGCGCCCCTTTCCTTCCTTAGTTTAAATACAGTTATTTATGACCTATTACAATTGCTTCTTATTAGTCACAGTCATTATGTTCTATAAAGTTGCCACGAACAGTGAATTAGCAGTACCAAACCGTTGCTTCTGGGGGAGAATACAGGGTTAGGCTCCTACCGGTCTCTGGTCACAATGTTTTTGCAAACCAATCAATACATAACTTGTTTTATATATGTTTTTGTATAAGGACACCTTATTTGATACATGCTGTTGACTTATTAAGAGTGGACTCACAGCCAGCAGCACTATAACTCACGCCTCAAGAAAGCTTAGCTTTCTATTTCCTCTGGAAAGACACATCCCAGCCTTCTCGCGCTTGGGAATACTGGACAGTGCTTCAACTCTATGCTTGTCGGCCATTTTAAGCAGTGAAATCACCAACAAAAAGTACAAAATTGTAAAAAAAGAAAGGAAGAAAGAAAGAAAGAAAGAAAGAAAGAAAGAAAGAAAGAGAAAGAGAAAGAAAAAGTCACTATATAGACCATGAGAAAGACACGTGTTTACAATCTGAGAGCTGAAACAAGAAGACATGACAGTGCCTTTGGACCTCAGCTGGAATGGGCGCGTGCGGTCACTCCAAGTTTTCATCCTCTGCGCGTGCTCATGACCCCAAACTGCCCCTAATACTGATTTTGGGATGACAAACGAATGTCAGCAAATTCTCAAATATGGAATCTGTGACTAATGAAGACTGTATTTGCAGTTACTCTGTTGAATTCTGGGGACTCAAAAATAAGCACGACTTTATTCTTAGGCTCGAGCAGCTCAAAATCCATCACGTGGGAGGGACGTGGAGGTAACTGTGATACAGAGTAGTAACCATGGTGCTGGAGCGATAAGCAAGACGTTCTCAGAGTTTTAGGGAAAAAACACTGACTCTCTTAGGACTCCTTGTGGAATGGTGAGAAGACAAATCAACTTCGAAGTCATGTTTGGGCACATAGGCTGACTCTGCCCTGACACAGCTGTGTGACTGTTTCCAAGTCATTGAGAACTTTGAGTCTCAGTTTCCTCATTGGAGAAATGAGAAGGAGGGTAAGCCCTACCTTTCAGAGCTACTGTGAGAAAAGCACGTAACATCGCGCTTGAAAAATAGTGGGTACTCAATTAGGTACTTAGGGTAGGTGCAGGAATGGGTAGCTTAAGGAGGTGACATCTGTGGTGTGGCTTGAAGCATGAGAGAGGTGTCCACAGGTGCACTGCTGATAGAGGGGAGCATTGGGCTTCTAAGCCCCTTGTGGTTTTATACTCCATATGCCCTCACCTAGTGGGGTGTGGGGCTGGGGACGTAATAGTTACTCAGTTATAAATGTCAATAGTTTGGTTGGTTGAATGAGTGAAAGTGAAGGATCCCACCCCCCCCTTTTTTTGAAGGATTCTTTTTTGATCTCTTTGGTTTTTGCTTCTTTGCTAAGCCACCTATTTTCATAATGACACATATTTTTGGGACCCTTATGCCAATCTCTGGAGATTTAGTCTACAAGTAATTGAACAAAAGAAAGTTATGTACTTCATCTAGGAGTTTCCAAACTGATTCTGTGTAAGAATGTGGCTGGAAAATGAAAGATAGGAAGAAAAGGGGTGTGTGTGTGTGTGTGTGTGAGCACGTGTGTGTAGGTGGGTGTGGGACAGAGAGAGCGTGGGGTCACATGCAACAATATGGATAAATCTTAGCAATGTAACATTAAGTGAAAGAATAATTTCCCCTAAACATATGTAAACATACAGTCTGGAGATGCCGGGCAGCAACGTAACCAAGGGATCGAAGCAAATAGCACCGATGAGAGGTCTCTGGCTGTGATTTACTAAGAAGGACATGACACATGGTGTCACTTCAGTGGCATCTTTGCCAATAATGAATAACCTGAATACAATCAAAAGGGAACATTAGAAGAATCCAAATTGAGGGACATTAATAAAATCCCAGATAAACATTAATGTCATGAGGAGCAAAGAAAAGCTGAAGAAATTTTCAGATTCAAGAGGACAAAGGAGACACAATAACTGAACACAAGATGTGATCCTGGACCAGACTCCATACTTGAAAAAATTGGGACAATGGGCAAAACTTTAAAATGGACTGTTGATAAAACAAGTATGGTATTAATGTTGACTTTCCTCATTTGGGGTTATGTAAGAGAATTCCTTGTTCTTAGGAAATATACAGTGATGTATTAAGGGGGTAAAGAGGCAAGATATATGAAACCTATTTTCAAATTATTTGGAAAATTATAACTCTCTCTCCCTATACAGGGATGGAGAATTACACACAATCTATATATCAGTAAGTCTATATGAAATTTGTATACCATCCTTGAAACATTTCTGTAAGTTTGAACTTATTTCAGGATTTAAAAAAGTCTGTAAAATAAAGCCAAAACAAAGAAAAAGCACTAATCTTTTCATGAACTTAAAAAACTAGAGTAAAAAATTTTTTTACAGTACACATAGATACAATTAATCAGTATAAAAAGAAAGGAAGGAATGATGCCCGAAATTCTGCATGCTGGCTACCCCGGGGTGGAGTAGCCAGCGGGTAGGGGAGCAGGCTACAAGATGGTTCCCTGGAGGATATTGTTGTGATCCCCTTTTTGTTTCAATGATTAGTAGATTCATTGGTGCTTATTACACAAAAACAAGTAATTGGAAAAAAACCATGAACCAAACAAAAGAACCTGCTAAGCAAGTCACAAAACACACAATAGGATTAATCTTTTTGTTTTCATCTGAGGCCAATTCAAAAGTAAAAGAAAGAAGGGGAGTGGGAGAAGAGGGAGGAGGGCAGAGGGGGAGAGAGAGAAATTGAGAAATCAAGGAGCAGGGAAAAGAAGTGGACATCAGGTCTTTGAAGGAGAAGAAAAAAATAAAACAACTTGGGAGAAAATAATCTGAAGAAATGAGTGAGGGAAGACTGAGCATATGCCCAAGAGAAGAGAAGAATGGATTGGAAGAAGCTGAAAGAATGAGAAATGGGAATGCTGAGGCAGAAGAAAAGCCTAAATGGTATTTCTGAGCCGCAAGAGGGACACTCTGTCTCCACAGAAGAGTGTCAGCCAAAGGGCTGGATTCCAGGAAAGGGTGATGTGGTTAAACAACACACCAGGGTTTGGTCTAACGGAAGGCTGACACTCAGCCAGCTGGGCTTTTCCAAAAACTCAGAGTGTTGTGGTCACTTCTGGCTGCTTCAATACTCCAGGCTATTAATTAGGAGGAACCACTAGATTAACCCTTGGCCATAATCACCTATGATGAGAGCTTATGCCCAGATGCTTGTGGGTAATTGAGGGCACTCCTCTGGGAGCTGCCATCTTGTTTTAGCCCTTCTGGTGCCCAGTGTGAGAATAGTGCATGCTGGGAGCACGCCAGGGAAATGGGGCTCATGCAAAGTGCAATTGCATTTATTAAGGAGGCTGGTCACTCCTAATAACTTTCTTGTAGCCTCTAGGTGCTCAGTGATGGCCAATCAATGAATCATTGGCCTTGTCAGCATTCAAATGACTAGGATACTTTGGAAATATTCAAGAGGTCTCCAAGTTTCTGTCCTTCTTCTGTTTTGCCCCATAGCCTTTGGAAACAAAACCAAACAAAGAAAATGCTTTTGTTGGAGTGGGGAGGAAGATTCCCATGTGCCAGGTGATTCAGTCTGCCTCAGGGAAAGGGGAAAACAAGGCTCTCTGTGATTTGGCTCTTGCTTCCCTAGACTTTTCTATGCCTCACCTTGGGTGGGTTCCTATTGTGCTGAGCTGATCACAGCTCCCTGAACAAATGATGCTTTCCCCTTATCTCTCCCTCCACTTGGAATGTCTTATTTCCCTCAACTCTGGGGAATGAATTTCTTTTTTTATTTTTATTTTATTTTATTTTTTTAAAAAAGATTTTATTTATTTATTCGACAGAGATAGAGACAGCCAGTGAGAGAGGGAACACAAGCAGAGGGAGTGGGAGAGGAAGAAGCAGGCTCATAGCAGAGGAGCCTGATGTGGGGCTCGATCCCAGAACGCCGGGATCACGCCCTGAGCCAAAGGCAGATGCTTAACTGCTGTGCCACCCAGGCGCCCCTGAATTTCTTTTTTTTAAAAAAATTACATAAACACTCTATTGTAGTGGTACTTCTTTCATAAAACTTTTCCTGATACACTGTACCCCTGCCCCATCCCACATACATGCAGTGTCTCTCAGCTCTTGGGGATCCCTCTTGTGTTTTTGGGTGTCTTTCAGAGTACCAGAGCACTTTATGGTATTGCTTTGCTTACAGGGCTCTCTTCCACTTCTGTCCTTTGCGGGCTGAAAATTAAAATCAGTGTGCATTGAATGTCAAGCAGTTCAATGAGTGGATAATAAGCACTTTTTACAGGCTGTGGAGGTGCTTTACACATCATGCCTCATCTAAGCCTCACACAGCCCTCAAAGGTGGTTACGATTATTAATCCTGTCCTTACNGCCTCACACAGCCCTCAAAGGTGGTTACAATTATTAATCCTGTCCTTATAGATGAGGAAACCAAGGCTCACAGAGGTTAAGTCATTCCTCCAGGACCATATTATTAAGTCACAGGAATTGGATTGACACCTAGATAGTCTGACTTCGGAGTTCTTCCTTTTAACCACTGCACAGGGAGTGCTAACTCGTGAATAATCGTGTCATGTCATAGGTCATGAAGGTACGGAGCATTTCTACCCACCGTGGATGTGATGGCTGCCAGGCTCAATGTAATCACGATGCCATGTCTAACTGTATTGAATGTTCATGACGTGTAAGACATTGGCTTTGCCTCAAGGAGTTTGACCCACTTGTAAAACTTCAACTAATATTTTGGGCAATTTGTGAACAACGCATTATTCTATGCACTCATTTAAATATATATATTTTTGGTACCTCTACATTCAAGGCATATTACTATAGATCATGTGAGCTAAAAAGAAAAATAAATACAACTATACCATCCCAATTTTCCAGAATGGGATGTTAAAAATGACAGCTTTATTGAAATATAATTCATATACCATAAAATTCACCCATTTAAAGTCTACAATTTAGTGGTTTTAAGCACATTCACAGAGTTGTGCAACCATTACCATTATCTAATTTGAGAATATTTTCACCACCCCAACAGGAAATCTTATGCCCATTAGCAGTCATTTTCTACTCCCCTCCGACAATTCTCTGAGTCCCTGATAACCACTAATCTATTTTCTGTCTCTATAGATTTGCCTATTAGCAAAATTGAGTTCATTTCTATGAAACCTATTCAATTTGCAGAATGGACAAGCTGATGATCCTAAAATTCATATGGAAATGCAAAGGACCCCAAAACAGCCCCCCCCAAAATCTTGAAAAAGAACCAAGTTGGAACTTTGTCAGTTTCTGCCAAAAGAAAAGAAATGACAGAAATGTCATCATACAACGTGTGACCTCTCATGTCTGGCTTCTTTCACTTAGCATACTGTTCTCAAGGTTCCTCCATGTTGTGGCATGGATCAATAGTTCATTCCTTCTTATGGCCCCAAACATATTTCATTGTATGGATAGACCACCTTTTGTTGATTCATTTATCTGTTGATGGACTTTTGGATTGTTTCTACTTTTTGGCTATTATAAATAATGCTCCTATAAACATTCGTGTATAGTTTTTGTGTAGACATAAGTTTTGATTTTTCTTAAGTACATACCTAGAAGTGGAATTGCTGGGTCACATGACAACTCCATGTTTACCTTTTTGAAGAACTGCTTTGGCAGTTTTTCAAAGTGGCTGCACCATGTTACTTACCCACTAGCAATGGATGACGGTCCCAATTTCTCCACATCATTGCCAAAGCTTGTTATTACCTATCTTTCTGATAATAGCCATCCTAGTGGGGGTGAAGTGGTATCTCGTTGTGGTTTCAGTTTGCATTTCCTCATTGCCTAATGATGTCAGCATCTTCTAATGTGCATGTTGGCCATTCATATACCTCCTTTGGGAATTGTCTGTTCAAGCTCTTTGCCCATTTTTAACTTGGGTTGCTTGTTCTTCTATTGTTGAGTTGTAGAAGTTACTTTATTTTACATTCTAGACTTTTATTTGATATATGATTTGCAAATATTTTATCCTGTTCTGTTGGTTGTCCTTCACTTTCTTGTTAATGTCCTTGATGCGCAAAAGATTTTAATTTTGATGAAGTCCAATTTATACATCTTTTCTTTTGTTCATGTTCTTGGTGTCATATCCAAGAATCTGTTGCCAAATCTGAGGTCATGAAGAGTTACTCTTAGATTTTCTTCTAAGAGTTTTATGGTTTTAGCTCTTTAGGTCATTAATTTTTTTAGTTGATTTTTGTATGTTGTGTGGTAGGGGGTCCAATTTTACCCTTTTGCACATGAATATCCAGGTGTCCAGAATGCTAAAGAGACTATTCTTTCCCCAATGGATGGTCTTGGCACTTTTATAAAGAATCAATTGGCCATAGATATAGGTTTATTTCTAATTTATAAACCAGATGTATGGGTTTATTTATTCCATTGATCTATATATTTAGCTTTATGCCAATACCATATTGTTTTGTTTGCTGTGGCTTTGTAGGAAGTTTTGAAATTGAAAAGTGTAAGCTCTTCATCTTTATTCTTTCTCAAGATTATTTGGGCTGTTCTGGGTCCTTTGCATTTCCTTATGAATTTCAGTATCATCAAATTGTCAATGTCTGCAAAACAAGGTAGCTTGGATTGTAAAAAAGAGATTATGTTGAGTCTGTAGATCTGTTTGGGGATGATTGCCATCTTGACAATATTAAGTCTTCCAATCCACAAAAATAGGATGTGTTTCAATTAATTTAGGTCTTCTTTAAGTTTTTTAAATGATGCTTTGTAGCTTTCATTGTATAATTTTACTTTTCTTTTATTAAATTAATTCTCAAGTATTTTATTCTTTTTGATGCTATTATAAATTGAATTTTTTAAAATTTCATTTTTGCGTTGTTCATAGATGGTGTATAGAAATACAATTGATTTTTTTCAAATTGATCTTTTATTCTGCAAATGTGCTGATTCAATTATTAGTTCAATATTTTTGTTAAAGGATGATTTAGGATTTTCTATATATAAGATCATGTCACCTGTGAATAGAGATAGTTTTAC